>NW_009723333.1:2189-45838 GCF_000703405.1 Apaloderma vittatum | reverse complement strand
TGCCACACATTCTCCAATCTCACTGATTTCAAAACCTTACGGCATTAGGCCCTGAGCATTGTAAAATGGGTTAGGACCCATATCCAGTAGTCTCATGTCCTTTTCTAAGAAAAGCCCAACGCATTTGCAAACCAACCTAGTGCCAAAGATATTCAAAATCTGAATGAGTTCCTGTAAGATTTTTTGTTCCAAAATGGAAAGAAATGTCTTTTCTATCATCCACAACAAGGTCTTAAGTGGCAGTTCTCACAGTTTTAACTATGGAAACAGTTGGAAAATCTGATTTCCATAATTCCAATGTCTTTAACTCAGTCCCCAGGCACACAAAGTGAGTTAATACACTGAGTACCTCAGCACTGACTCTGCCCTAAAGATTATTTTACTATAATTATATAGTGATGATGGACTAGAAAACAGGCCAGATAATAAGCAAAACTTTGAATCTTTCTCCCTGACACATGCATGCCTTAGGCTTCAGAATATAAAATCTTCATCCTTAAATATAGTTTATAAGGCAAGCTGTCCCATCAGGTTCTTTCATTTTGTTCATAAATGGAACTGTTGCATAGCTGGGTTATATGTGCAATTATCTTAATTCTAAGTTAAGATCATCCTTCCTTAGGTGTAAAGCTGGGATGTTACTGAATCTGCAATACTTGAAAAATAACTGTTTTACCAAGGGCTTTGTCTGTTGTTTGGCTCTTCCTGGGTGATTGGGATAACAATAGACATGGTGACCAGAAATTCAAAATCTCTTTTTCCTTGCAAACTGTTGGAGTGTTTCCTCTGTTAGTTGCAAAACCTGCTTTTCATTGTGCACTAACACCACAGATAGGGGGAAAGTTTGAAAAGCAGACATCATTGCTTCATTTTCAAAGATTCACGAGGCTTTTCTTTTTTCTTTTTTTTTTTAATACAACTCCAAAACCCCATTGTGGGACGCTGGCCTCTTGCTGACACAGTGGGTCTGCTTAGGTCAACCGTGAAGGGACTGCAGTTGGCTAACAAATCCAAGTATTAGTAAAATCATTTTTTTATATTTATATTACTTGTGTAACGTATTTATTTGTGTACAGTTCTGCAAGTTGGATGGTAGTTATCTGTACTGAGGTTGAATCCCAACATCTCTTGCTTTCTGGCCTATAGCTCCTTCAAACAAGTTCCTGTTGACCTAAATCTTTACACAGTCCAAGCATACTTAGAAAAATGAAAGAAAATTACTTTTAAAATCCCTAAGAATTGCATTCATCTTCTGTATGCAAGAAATTGTTAAGGGATGTTATAAGTGGGTGCTGCCTTTCAAAGCACCAGAATGGGAGCCACCTTCTGCCTGGGGACCTGGGCTCTCAGCCCAGGCTGAGGAGCACGGCTGCTGCTTTCCCTCTTTGCAGCTTCAACCAGTAGCAAAGCTGAGTGTGTATCCTGGAAACACAGACATGGACACACAAACCCATACACACAGGGTCACCTGCCAGAATCACAAACACGTTTCACAGATATCCCTCAGATACCAACATGGCTTCTCTACCCCTGTGGTGCCCCTGCCTGGACCCAGGGCCTCACCTACCAATGAGTCCAGTGCAGAGTCTGCTGACACTGACACACACACCCTACACACACACACACAGACCTTACAACATAGCCATGCTACCTCTCATGTTCCTCTGCCTTTAAGAAATTTCTCCTGATGGAAGTTTTAGTCGATGAAAGCTCTAAAATTTGCTCATTTCAACAAGCATTTAGAGGTTAATTTCAACTAACAGGTGTGAATGTTTTTCTTCTCATCTTCACCTTAAAAACCTCAACTGGTTGCACATTCTTTTCCAATTATTTCAACAGTCCTTGTCACACGTATTGAAGCAAAAAAGAAAATTAATGTACTATGCCAATTACTGGCAGGACAAGGAAACTAATTGGACAGTTGAAAACCAGAATTTTGCAAAGTCTTTTGATACCTATTAGCTGTGAGAATTACCAATATACTGCTTCTTGGAAAAATCTATTTGCAAACAGCCACTGCAAATTAAAACAAGCTTTAGGATACATAGTTAACATTGTATTATAAAAGATCTCTTTTTCTTCAGTAAGTGAGTAACAAATCCAGAATCTTTCATATTAATGAATCTAATATCAGTCAGCTGAGTAGTCAAAAAAAAGATAATTTGTCACAAAACTAAGATTAGTTTATTAAATCCTTCCAGTGCTCTGTTACCATCTTGCTATTCTGTTTCTAATTTATATCACGTTTCTGCTTTCATCCTCTTTAATGAAGATATTTCCAAGCAATTTGCTGGGCAAGATAAAAGCACAAAATACAGTCCCTGATCCAAAAGCCTTACAGTTAACAAAAGTTTTTATAATCTTCATTTATCATATTGCATTCATATTCTCTGCTCTCCGGAAAAGACATATAGCATTTTGACAGAGTAATCTGAAGTAATTTAAAGGAGGTAGAAGGAGAGTCAGAAATAAATTTTCTTCCTTATAGGACAGTAACCTCTGTCTTGGATGTTAATCTTGTTTAGGAAGAATTCTAGTGTGAAAGACAGAAGCTTGCATATAGTGTAACCTAATTTAATATAAGACACTGAATTCAAACTGGGTATAATCAAACAACTTAAAACCGAATCCTTTCTATTCTAGTCCTTTGTGAAATACTGTAAACTCTTCTCTTCCTAGGACATTCACATGTCCCTACTATCATTCTTACAATATCAGAAGTGGAAAAATATTATAATTTAGCTCTGAAAATAAGATTTATAAAGTAGGCAGCTGTTTACTTTGTGCGTACTTCTTTATACTTGTAGGTAGAGTAGGCTTTTGGATCTCTAAATTTCCTTGGCGTATGATCATTTTTACACTCACTGGACATCTGGCCTTTGGCTCTTGATTTCCACAGGGGTGCAATAAATAGTTTAGTGTCATTGAGAAAAATAAAGATGAAACTTGTAGTCTTCCTAGCTTACTGGAAATAGTATTAATAAATCTTCGGTGACTTTAGTATGTGTTATAGTAAAATCCTGTGGTTCCCTAAAGGAAGGTGGGAAAAAGGTTAATGGAATTGGAAGATAAAGAAGTAACTGGCTGCCTGGATAGTTGCACAATGACTCCATCTATGCTGTTAGATATAGTGAGCCATTTGTTTTGAATGATATTGAGATGCTCAGCATGAACCACTTCTTAGCAGGTAATAAAAGATACTGTACACCCCAGAACTGCTGAAGATGCTCATTATGCCTTTTTAGCTGTTTTACTGTTTCTGTTCTGGAAAATATTACTTGGAAAACCCAAACTCTAGACAGTTTGGAAACACAAGGATCTTGGAAGGGAGGCAGAGGAGCAGGTCAGCTCTGTGTGCTAAGTACGTGCTAGAGTTTAATCGTGCTCTGAGGTTTTGCCTCTGCTAACTGCGAGCAGCTGACTCCTTAGCAGCAACTCTTTGAAAATGGTCTTTAGTATTGTAGGGCTGGCAAGGGAGTTGTTGATTGTGATCAAAACATCAATAGCAAAAATTTCACTAATGCTTGCAAGGAGATGAGTGCAGATCCTCTGTGCTGAATGAAGAAAATGGAGGGGAAATAAGTTTGCTGTCTACATAATTCAGTCAGAAAGTATTAAGTGACTTTGTTCTAGCTTTACCTCCTGCACCTTTGTTTTAAGCTGTTACCTTTTTTAAAACTAATTTCAATATAATACTGTGTTCACAGTGTCATAACACAGCTATGTCAAGTTTTCCATTGTAAAGGGTCTATTTTTCAGGTGTCTAAACTGGAACTTAGTAGGGAGAAAAAACTTTCTGAAGCATAAAGGGATAAAACTTGATTTACAAAACCTTCAGTCCAGAAGAACCTATTTTTCATAACTATTTCTCAAATGTAAAGACCGAAAAAGGTATTTTAAAGTCTAGATATACAGTCAATTTATTATTCCACTGTCTCAGCTGTGTTAACTCCTCCTGTAAAGCAAAAGTAATAGTTTTGGCATGATCAATAAGCATGGTTATTTGGCATATGAAATGTTTTTAATTTATTTGGGCTGATTTTTTTGAGGTAATGGAATTTGGGTTTCCCAGAGAGCTGGACTGGGATCTGATCCAACACATTCAGATTCATTAGCCGTGATTTTGTATCCCAAAGGTAGCCCTTTGGAAGAAAACAAATACATCTGGATTTCACATAGATTGTAATGAAAAGCTGCAAAAGGAAATGCTAAAGCAACTGTTTCATTGCTAATGCAACAGACCCAAAGCCTAACCAAAGTCAAATAACGCAACTTGGGGAATTAACATAACAACCAGACTGTCCAGAATATATTATAGTGAAGAGCTTATTATTCTTCTTTAAAATAATGTTACAGGTCATGAGATAATAAGAACCATGTAGATTTTTCCACACACTAGTTGTGTATCTTTTCTTTAAATACAAGCAGCTTGAGCTAAGAAAGCTTGAGATGCTTTCTTTTTTTCTTTTTTTTTTTATTTCTTGTTTTTCCACAGAACTGCAGTGGAATCAAATGGAGTGAAACACATTTCTTATCCATTCAAAGTTGAAAATCAGAGTCTACAACTATGAAGTTCTGCAGCACATATGAAATACAAGCTTTTCTGTGCATGATTCATAATTATCCAAATCTATAAATTTTTCTGAGCAGATCTCAGATGAAAAATAAATATGTCTACTTTTCTTCAGTGCCATTTTGTAAATGTGTGGCCTCTAAAGTTTGTCTCAAAGGGATGCAGTTAGAAGCAATTTTCCTTTAAATTAGCAGTAGTAAAATAGTCTTTTAATACTTAAGAGAGGGAAAAAAAATCACTCTTTCACTCCATAGTATTTATTGGCGTACAGCTTTGATAGTCAAAGCCTTCAGTTGCCTTGGAGCAGGAGAAACATATTCCATTTTTTATATGGAGGATCTGTAGCCAGTATAGAGTCAGCTGTAACAGCTGTTACACAGGTGTGACCAGCAAGGAGTCTATGCAGAGTGAGCCATCTCACTGCCACCTGTGTCTTACAAGAGCAGGATTAATCTGCAGCTGACACAGCAGATGCCATTCCAGGACCTGGCAAAACCAGCACCCAGGCTCCCTGGTCTTGGCAGGGAATATGCCGTAGCCCCTAGGCATTTATACAAGTGTCATTGCATGAGATCCATGAGGTCTTCCAGCACACATCTTGCATTTTGCATCTTTCCCCTCCAAATAGGCAATATAACCTAATCCCTCATCTTTACCTGGCTGCAATTCTGTCGTACAAGTTCATGGAAAAGGAACAATACAGCATACTCAAGCAAACATGAGGTTAAACTCTCACTATAAAGTTGGAAATGTCTTAGAAAAGAACATAAATTTTCTTAGAAGCAGCTAGTTTTTTTTCATGAAAATACTATTTTTGGCTGTGTACCTTTCACTTAGGATATTTAAGAAATGCCTCAGCTGTTAGACCTGCAGAAACGGCTCACAGAGCAGCATCCCCTTTCTGCTCAACAGACTTGAAACTTTTCAATTTCTAGAACAAAAGTTATTTTAGGGAGGCAGATACTGCAACTTGAACAATCATTAAACTGTTGCCTCTTGTGCTGTCACTACAGGTGTTGTTAAAAAGTCTTTCTCTGTCTTTTCTATAAGCTCCTTTATTGAAAGGTCACAGTAAGGTCTTCCTGGAGCATTCTCTTCTCCAGTCTGAACAACCGCAGCTCTCCCAACCTGTCCTCATAGGGGACGTGCTCCAGCCCTCTGACCATCTCTGTGGCCCCTCTCTGGACCCACTCCAACAGGTCCATGTCTTTCTTGTGCTGGAGACAGAGTAGAGAGGGAGAATCACCTCGATTGACCTGCTGGCCATGCTTCTTTTTATGCAGCTGAGAGTACAATTTGCTTTTTGGGCTGCAAGCACATATTGCCAGCTATGACTAATTTTTCACCCACTGCTACCCCCAAGTCCTTCTCTGCAGGCCCACCTCTGGACTCTTTGGACATGTACAAGTCCTTTCTGTGCTGGGTGCCCCAGGGTTGAGCAGAGGCACTGCAGGTGGGGTCTTACCAGAACAGAACTGAGAGGCAGAACCACCTTTCTCAACCTGCTGGCCATGCTTCTCCTCATGCAAGATACAGTTGAATCTCTGGACTGCAACTGCACATTGCTGACTCCTGTCCAGCTGTTCATCCACTAACACCCCCAAGTCCTTCTCAGCAGGGCTGCTTTCAATCCGTTCATCGCCCAGCCTGTATTGATACCAGAGATTGCCCAAACCCAGGTGCAGGACCTTCTTTGGCCTTATTGAATCCCATGAGGTTCTCACAGGCCCACTCCTCAATTCTATTTACATCACACTCCTTTATTTTATTGTATCTTATCATGGTCATAGATACTTCACTGATCATAACATGCACAGCATTCACTGGGCACTCTTAAAATAAAGCAGAATAATGATTCCCCACCCTCATTCCATGCTCTAATCTCACTGGCATCAAATAGCACTAAAGCACATAAAACAGCAGGGAAAGACAAACCTTAATGTATCCATTTACAAAAAATTACAGCATTTCTTTTTTGCGTATGGTTTTTCCTCAGCCACAAGAGATTACTAATTTGCTCCAGTACTGCAATGAGCAATTGCAGCCTTCTTTAGGTAGCACATCATGCCTCCAGCAATATTCTCTCTGCACACAGGGGACCCTCCTCCTGTTTAGGATAAGGCTGACTCTCACTCTCCAGGCCAAGGCACAGGCTTTCAGAGCCCACTGTTCCCCTGCAGCAACTCTTCTCCAGCAGCAACACTCTCTTCCAAACAGAGAAAAACCGACAGCAGAGAGAGAGAGCATTTTCTACAAGGGAAATCTTTTAGTCATTCTCTGTACGCTTCCAGAACAAGGGTCCTTCTTCTTTGCTTTGGAATGACAAAAAAAAAAAGGCAAAAATGGTGCTCATGCTCCGTGCCTGAAAGCACATTAAGAATTGTTAAGTTGATTTTAAATCCATGAGAATGTATATGAATCTGCAATTGTGCATTTTTAGGGATATCAAAACCCTTTTTTTTCTGGTCAGATACATACATTTGTAAAAACTAAATGCACAAATTGCAAATACTTTTCTGTGTGTGTGCCCTTCAGAAAAGGAAGATCCAAAAAGAGCTCCTTTAGGCACCTCTGGCAGCAGCTGTAGGATGGTCTCATGACAAAAGATTTTCCTTCTGTTATTTCATGCTGCAGAAACAGGATGCTGCAGACAGCATTCTCCCTTAAGATTTGTATTACTTCTTCCTTCAGTGGCATGTACTCAGACATACACTAGTAGAATTAATATAATTTTTTACTGCTAGACAGTATTCACAATTTACTTATTTTTTTGGTTCTGATTTTTTAATACCTCAGAATACAACTTTAAAATGTAGGATAGTCTTAATAACATATTAGCTAACTTTCAACATGAGAATCAAAAAAACTTGCTGGGTCCTAGAATCTGATTCTCACCTTTATGGGCAGTTATGCCATGCGATTAAAAAAAATTTATATCTACATATATCTCTAAAGTACTTGCAGGTCTCATTAGTCTGGGAATGTTATTCCTGAAGCTACCCTCCTAAAGTCAACTTCTAACTGTTTGGTCCTGGGACATCACAGTCCTTAAATTAGAAAGTCTTTTTCACTGTTTGCTAACCTGAAATATATATAGACAGAATTTATGAATGATGCCACTCTTTGTTTCATTATTTTTAATGTAAATTCTATAAATCCAGCTAATCTAGTAAAGAATGTACTTTCTATCACATATAATTTTCTGTTGATTTTTAAATGAGAAGAGAAATGGTCTCTTCTGGACAGAGGAAACACAAAGTGCTGGTCTGTCATATGCAGCATTATAAAATACAGTGTGTTACACTGATGACATCTAACAAACACTGAACCATAGAACAGCCTAGGTTCAGAGGGGATGCTCCTTTGCCCTCCATGGATGCTTCTCACGGAACCCCTCATAAGTGAGCTGTGAGCACACTGAAGTAAGCTCTTCTGAAATCCTGAATCTTTGTCCTATTGGTCTTCAATCTGTGCAGCAGATCTCCCTGATGTACTAATCACTGTATCCAAGGCTAAAATTGGTTATGTTGTCAAGTAAGTCTTCTCGATTTCTGAGCAGTAAATAGAGCAAGGCGTTGTTTCTTGTCAGCAAATCCAGCATCTGTAATGGGAAGTGCCGTCAACACATTCCAGCAACCTGATGAATGACTTGTGAACCACAATGTCATTTTCCCAACAAGTATCTGAGTAATTGAAGTCCCACGAGGACAAGGTTCTGTTGGTGCAAGATTGTTTTGAGAAGCCAATATAAGGTTTTATCAGCCTTGTCATCCTGATCCTGAACAAAAATATTTTCATTTTAAACTTCAACCACACTTTACCTGTGGACAAATGTTACTCAGACACAGGCATTTTCAGTTTCAGTTCTGAATAAATATTAAAATTACCTATCTCCCACTTTCATTATGTTCAAATATCTTGTGGAGAAACATAAAATATTGCCTTGTGCAAGCTGTGTTTTTCTATAGTTGCACAGAGATTCTGCATATCTCTAAGTGCTATAGGAAATAGTTTACTGTGAAGTTGAGATGTTTGATGATTTGATTCTAGATTTACTCATCATTTTATATAGATACATTTAAGATTTTAATGAAGATTCTGGTGTAAAATAATGAATCACAGGAATTTAAAAAACAAAACTAGAGAACTTCGGAAACGCTATAGGTTCAGATAACAAATGTGAACTGTTTATATAGTTATTTCATAACACAGACTGTTTTAATTCTCCTTAGGTAATCAATCTTGATTAGGTAATCTACCTTGATTATCGTAAAATCTATTTTGTACAACAACATTGCATAGATTAGGACAATGGGTTTCTATTAAAAACAAGTAAATTACAGATAAGTTAAAACAGCTGTCTTTCTAATATCTTTTTCCTTCTAAAGGATCCTAAAGCTATTTACAAATATTGTGTATGAAGGAAATACTGCATCATCAATGCATGTTCTTTTGGGAATAAGGGAGGATAGGAGTACTGGAAAACAGGTTAAGATGTGAAGCAAAATAAGACAGCTGAGTTGAGGGGAGGAACTGGGGCAGAATAAAAGGAGTGCTGGCAAGATGACCAGGAATAACACAGATCCCCTTTACCAAAAGGAGATTGCAGCATGCACTTGTAACGCTCAAGTGAAATGCTAAAGTATACTGCCCTCACTTTCCTGAGCTTCAGTTTCACCACACAGTGAAACACCAACCCAAACTCTGGTTTGGAGACTGTAGGAAAAATTACACTGATTTGACTTACATAGCCATTGTACATATACGTCTCAGTGCACCATAATTTAGAGTAACTAGTCAAGATTTAAACAGGGAATTACATACAGCTTGTGAATAAAACATTAAATTCACATGAAAGACACTTTAAGAATATTAAGAAATATAGTCAATATTATGCATACTTGTTACCAAAACCTATTGGTCTACTATTGTCCATTAGGTATTTCGATATTTTGTTGCTGTTGAATATTGGTTGGCAAGAGTCCAATAATATGTTTACAGTGTCATATTTAGATATTGCACACACATATATAGATATATACCTTCTCCCCTTCATTTGCAGTTGTTGGGTCCATGGCCATAACACAGTGTACTACACTGCCTGGGCTCCCCTGACCTTTATGAAAATGACAGTGACTTTAGGAAAATGGCAGTGACTTAACCCTGTCCAAACTTCGTTGCCACATTTGCAGTTCTCACCTAGGTGAAAGGGTGACCATTACCTTAGTCTGTGTTTACATCACCAACCACAGCACCCAAAATTTGGAAAGTACACATCCTGGCCATGTTTGCATTAACCAAGTCGGTTCGTGCCCTCTAGCCTTGTTCTTTGCGTGGTTTAGTTCATGGTGAAGACCTTGAGCTGCCCACAACTAAACCTGGTGCTGAATGACAGAAAGAAAAGACTTGGTACACCTGGGGCTCCCCATGGAGGGCAGCGGGGCAGGGCCTGGCAGCCCAGGCCCGTGTCACCCCCCAGGCAGGAGCAGGGCAGTGCTGGGGGGCACTGGCGCAACCCCAGCTCTGAGCATTTAGCACCTCCATGGGGACGGGCCAAGGCCAAGCCTGGCTCAGCAGGGCCCATGGCTGGGCAGGGCAGGGCTGTGGGAGCTGGAGACCGGCCCTGCTGTGGTGTCGCTGGGGCAGGGGCTGATGGCTCTGATGTGGGATCCTGGATGCTGGGCAGGGTGGGAGGAGCTGGGCAGGGACAGGCAGGGTGGTGAGGACACTCAGGGACATGGCAACTACCACACAGCCTTTGTTCAGAAGAGGAAAAACAAAACTCTAATCTACTAACAGCACTCTCTTTACGAGCTAGTTTTTCGCTGGTAGCTTTGGGAGTTCCTGGTTGGCTGACTAGCTGTACCCATGCCGAGGAACATTCCTGCCCAGCTGAGGGCAGACGAGTCCTCTTGCACGCTGCCCATACCGTGCTCCCATGCTGTGGTACTTGGGCCAGGTTGGACTCAAAGTGCAGTTCAGTGGAAGGTTGAAACGGGCCAAACTGCTCGTGTTGAAGGAGCATGGCCCTGCACTGTGCTGAGGAAGCCATCCTCTTCTCCAGGGTGGGTGTGCAGCAGCCTGGAGCACAGCAGGACAAGCTGGAGTTCGTCAAGCCCCACCTAAGCAGAACTGCCATAAATTATGGCTTGCAGGTGGTTAGCTCAGCATTTACCTGGTTTTCAGATACTTCTGAAGTAATATACTTAAGAGACAAGCGTATTTTACTGAGACTCGTTTCAATTAGCATTACAAAAAGTGATTCTGCAACTGGCAGAGGAATTGACAGCATAAGATTGCAGCCCTTAGCAAGTCTTTTCCACATAGCCCCAGGCCACTAACACATGAGAAATTGTATGTTGTAGCTCTGAAATCATAATGTTTGACATTGATTTAGAAATATCTCCTGCACATTAGAGGATACAGAGTTTTGCTGCTTGCAAGCACTACATTCCGCTGTATTGTAGTTGTAAATAGATCGTGTCACACTTTTGGTTCTGATGGATAGATCTGCTCTTTTGAAACAATTCCCTCTGTACTTTCATGTCCATGGCACATTCGTCTGTATGGTGCAGTTAGTGGAGTTGGCATGCACAAACTGGATTTCTTTCAGGTTAAATTAAATTGAAAGATGAACCGCAGGGCCACACCTAATGTACTCCAGCAGCTCCAGAATTCAGTCTCTGGGACAAGCCTGAAATTAGTATGAAGTAAAAAAAAAATCCCTCAAGGGTGTTGTGAGGTTCTAGCACCAGCTGCCTTGCACTGCAGATCCAGCAATCAGTGTGTGTATCGGTTCCTGCTCTTGCTAACGTAGACAGAGCCTGTGCAAATTTATAGTTGGGATTTTGACCAAATTTCACCCTTTAATGATCACAGAATCATTGAATGCTTCTAGTCTGAGCTGCCTGAAGTAAGAAGGGACATCTTTGATGCAAAAATATTTTTCATACAGAAGCACACAACACAATGTGTTTAAACCCCATATTTCCACATAGCATATTGCAAATTGAATGTAATTTTTCTCCTAGTAAAAGGGCCTTATACCATGCTATATTCTACTGCCTTACCATCTCAATATGACTGTTTTAAAGAGATAATTCATGTCCTCTTATTTCCTACTGTATGGTCCTTACTGCATTTATTTTTCGTCTCTTCCAGTACTGCTCATACTATTTCTAGTATTACAAAGAAACTAAAAAGCAACTATTATATTATTTTCATCAGTAAGGAAACATGAAAAATTTGGTAGATAACTTCCTGAAGAAGGTGGGAAGAATTTTCCGTAAGCCCTTTGGCACCACAGACTGCCTGAGCTGAGAGTTTAGGGTGACATCATACATTCTTCCATGTAAATGCAAGGAAGAGGAAAACACAAAGGAATCCAGGTTTTATCCATGTTGTCACAAAGTCTGGTAAATTCATTAGCTAAGGGCAGTGATTAATTCGACACTCATGTAGATGAAATGTGCTGTCAAAGTCATTTTTAGTCTAAATATAACTTCATGCTGTGGGTAACATCTCACTAACTGTTTATTTTCCATCCATATGCTTACTAACATATTAGCTAATCTGCATTACAACAATAATGCATCTTTTAGTACACATGCATCAGTGTTTTCATAACACCATAAGAAAATTTTCCAGAGGCAATGTACTTCTTTTCAGATATGATCTCATGAAAAAATTATTCCTGACTTGATGCTGCATATGCCCCTAGGTCATGTATATATTTTTCTTAATGGGTGAACATAAATTCTGCTGCATGGTGAGAAGTAAAATATGCCTAATAGGGAGGAAAATACAACCCTTGATGGAACTCAGGCAGAAAAAAAAGAAATGTTGATCAATTACTGCCTTCCCTCCCCTTCGTCTCATTTATCTTTGCTCTTTTTTCATATAATTGTATGTGACAGTCAAATGAAGTACAGCTTTTCTCAATAATGCATATTACAACAGCATACAGGAGGAGCAAAATAAGATACACTATTTTCATGATACTTAAAAACTCTTGAAAATAGGGAAAAGACAGGACACCCAAGTAAGATTATCCTTGTAAAGCACCTTTAGCTTGGCTGAGACCTATAATCATCTCCCTCCACCTTGTGCCCATTGCCAGCCTTCAAAACTCATTGCAGCATGCACCTGATTATTAGGCTGCAAAGATATTTTGAAAACTTCAAATTCCGAGAAAAGCTGTTTCCAGACTGTAGTGTATTAGTTTCTGGACTGTGTGTGCTTAGTTTCAGAAAGAACATTGCTAATGCAGTGTAAGCACTTAAATGGTAAGAACAATCTTGCAATTTAATATATTCCCCTTACTTTGCCGCTTTGCTACTAAGAACTCGTCTGGAGGTCAAAATTTTCCTTGGGGCAAAAAAACCACACAGCACAACCAAACCAACAAAACAATACAGGGATCCAAGACCTACAGCTTAATAGTGTTAATAAATAGCAAAGCACCTGGCAAAACATTGGCTGGAACAGCAGAACCTTGGCAGGGGGAGCATTATCATTATTTTCTGACCAAGCATTATTTCAAGACAATATGTAAATCAATCCAACCATTTATATGACTTCTCAGCTAACTAGGTCATTGGCTGAGATTTCTGCATAAATTTTTCTTCACAGCGTTCCTTGCTGTGATGGAAAATGCTGCTTCTAAAAGGGGAGGAACCAGCATATCCAAGTATTGCTGCTATGTTCAGCATGGCAGAGGTACCAAAGGCTAGTTTAGAAACTACAAAAGCTTGTTTCACCACATTAACACCAACTGGAGGTGCAAAAGCTCCTGACCTCTGAAAACTGAACTGTTCATTCAGTCAGGTGCCTAAGAAGAACCAGACGTTAAAATCTGCAGGCATTTAAATTTGAGGATTGTTTGAGGTCTCGAATAATAAACCACCAGGTACTTGCAGTCATGTGAAATGGCTCAGACAGACCATAACAGCTGACTGTGTTTCTGTTTGTGCCTAAAGAATATACTGCATGAAATGTGCAGAACAAAATGCTAGTTAGAGAAGTCAGAGCCTGGAGGAAAGCCAAGGAATTATTTTATCTGAAGAAAGTTAGATTCCTAAGGCAAATATGATTCCTGGGTAAATATGGTCTTAGCATAAGAACTGGATTAGCATAAGAAATATGGAGTTGCTGTGTACAATGTTTTTACATCAGAACAATGCATAAAGCTGTAACTGTGCTTGCATTTTATATCTGCAGATGGCTGAAAGGCAGAGAGGTTATTTCAATTTCTCTATTTACATATACAAGTCTAGTACTTACATTGAAAATAAATGGAGGATTTAGACTTATAACCCCTGAAAAAAAAATGCATTCCACAAAAAGATCCTATTAGGAATGTTCTAGGCCCTCAGAATTTAGATGTTCAGCAGTGCTGACTGCATCCTGTAAAGTCCAAGGCAAAAGTGCTCTCCATAAAGTCAGTATATCCCGCTCTTGAGCAGCAACTCAAAGTTACAGCCAAAATAATTTTTAAAAAAATGTCATGTAAGAGGATTTATAGTTCACATAAAGTCACACATGTACAGCTATAGGAGCCACTTGAAAGAAAATATTCACTATGATTTTTCTACACTAGATTATTAAAAGTTATATATTAATACAAAAGAGAGAGCAAGAAAGAAATGCAGCATTTGTTTGAAACCGAAACTGCAGATATTTGTGCTAACCTGCAGAATCAATCATGGGGAAGGGGTGGATTTTATGAATGGAGAACAAAATATACACTGTTTTAAGAGTGAACATTTTGCATTGGCATGAGAAATATGGCATAATTGTTTTCTCATATGCTCAGGAACAAGCTGTAATTGACTACACTGAAAAAAGTATAGTAAGCTGGAAGAACAAAATGAAAATTATTTCAGAAGAACAGCAGTAGCATTCAATTGCTCCCTAACTAGACAACACCTTACTTGTTATTTAGACATTATTCTAAGTCTGCCAAGGACAAATGGTCCAAGAAGGTCATTCCTTCTTTAAGGCCAGGCTTTTCTCCTGTACTGAACCAGTGGGGTTTATGTTATAATGAAAAGGAATCCTGCAAAAGTGCTTAAAAGTTCTGTTTCCTGGTGGGTGCTTCAGTCTAGACTGTCTTGTCTACACTGAACTGCTAGAACATGTTGGGTAACTGACTTTTCAGAGACTCATGCAGCTGTATGTCAGTAGAAACCATTACATCATCTAATCTGACCTGCAAGATACCGAAAGACCTTAACGTTTTGTCCATTTATTTCTATACTAAACCAAATATCCTCTTTGGCTAACTTTTCTTCCAGAAAGGCATCCAAGCTTGAACCGAACATGCTAAGAGAAAAGTCTATGCCTTCTTCTATAGCTTTTTACAATCTGAGATTAAAAAAAATAAATGGTGGATTCCTGTTTGCAGATGTCTATCCAGATTCTGCTGCCAGCCACTAGTATTTGTTAAGTCTTTTACCATTAATACGTTAGGAACTCTAGTATTCATTAGCCACCACTTCCCTTTGCCCCTCTGAGAAACCTGCGTATTTGTGAGTAATCACCTTCTGGTACGTTCTTTAACCAAGTCTTTTTAAGCCTCCCACTGTAAATTGTGTTCTGTGATCCTAAAATTATTTTTCTGTACCTCTCCGTTGTTTCAGAAGTCCTTTGGAGAAAGTAGATATCACAAGAACACCTTTCTATGACTACTCCTTCTCTGTGTGCCTAATCTCAATGTTCACATAATCCTTCCTCTATACTATCACTCTAGCAATTCATGCCAAGTTAAAAGGATGCTATCACTAGTCCCTTTTCATAACCACTCTTACAAGGATACGCTCTCTGCTTGGTAGCCTGCCTTTTGCAGTCCAGTATGAGAATGCTCTGCCCTCATCAAAAGGACCCAGCTTATCAACAATCCAAATTCCAGTGTAGGATTGTCTTGCCTTGATGATTACTTAGACTTCTTCAGTCCTTGGGGCAAATGTGTTCAGCAGTAAATTTTTATGCCAAGTAACACAGACAGTGTTGATTGCACTAGATCCAAGGCAGATATTTACAAGCAAAAGTCTTAGAATAACATTTCCTCACCAATGACTGTGTTATTCATAACATGCCAGTTAGTCTATTCTTAATCCATTTAATATATGCTTCACTGGTACTGTGGAGTATTTACTTTTGAAATCAGAAATCATTCTACATTATATGAAGGTGTTCAAAGCTGTAGGTAGATTGCAATCCTGCAATTACCATCACCTCCCAAACTAGTAATTGCAAAGGAAAACATCAGGTTTGTTTGACAGGTAATCTTTGAGTAGCTAGCCTAGTCTTGCTCAGGTTAATCTTGCTGTGCATTTTAAACATCACCACCACATCACCTCTCTCCTCCTTTTTTCAGACTTCCACAGTATTATAGGTATTTATATTATAAGCACAGCATGAAGCCAAAGGTTTTGATTGCCACCTGCTGAAGTTTGTAGTCAATGCAACATTCACTTCCAGATAGACAGAAGGTATGACGTCTCTGCATAAATATCTCATCCAATTTGGATAATAGCTAAGCTCCCCACTTTGTAAAAAGTCACAGACGAGCTGTTGTGGAGAGCTGTTAGTCCTCTGGCACCTCCCGCAGTTTCTGTGTGTGCTCAGAAAGGGTACTTCCTCCAACACCACCACCCATAACTCACATGGATCAGTTCACCAGCTACAGTACAGAGAATTAGAGCTTGTGTCTTCTAGACCTAAACTCCAAGAAGAATAAAGCCGAGAACATACCACTAATGAGGAAACAGCTATTGATGCAAAGAGTAGCATGAGCTTTCTGAGCTGGATGCCAGTTGCTCAGATGGTGCCTGCAGTAAACACACCTCAGCAAGCACAACATAGAGCAAACTCTCAGCTTTGTCTGTAAATATCTCTTTATCCACAGGCTCAGACCAGAAGGAATCCAAAAAGACTGTTGCTTCCCCTCATGTCATGCTCCATTGCTTCATTTCCAGCAGCACTAATATAACCAGCACAAAGCAACTGTTTTCCTCTGGCTCTGCCTCAGGAACAGGGCTGGTGTCAGTGCAGCTGACTGGACCCAGCAGGTGGGAATAAACCTTTTCCCACAGCTGCGGTAGGTTAAAGTCACTCTTTCTTCCCCAGAGTGCCTAGAGCCAGGGCTATAACCGCTCCAGGTACAGGTAGTGCTCCAGCTATAAGGGTTATTTGGTCTGTACGTGCTGCTTTGGCTATAGGTGTTGCTCCCCACACAGAGGGTTGGGCTGTTAGACTTTCCTCTCCCACTCTTATCAGACAATCTGTGCCAAGGAGGAGGCTTAGATTGGATATTAGGAAAAATTTCCCCACCAAAAGTGTTGTCAAGCACTGGAACAGGCTGCCCAGGGAAGTGGTTGAGTCACTGTCCCCAGAGGTATTTAAAAGACTTGTAGATGTGGTGCTTAGGGTTTAGTGGTGGACCTGGCATTGCTAGGTTGATGGTTGGACTTGATCTTAAGGGTCTTTTCCAATCACTTCTATGATAAGAAGTAAGGAATAAACAGGGTTAAGGCCAGTAATTCACATTGGGCTTGACTCTGTTCCCATTTTGGTTTTCTTTGCCTCAGCCTGAACTGAAACAAAGCTACTGATGTGTATGGCAACAAGCAATGAAAGGTGACTGTTTCAAGGAGAAATTCTTTACGACAGATTTTTTTAAATAAAGTGGGTTGTGTTTTTTTTTCATCTAATGCTTTTAGCAAACTCTAAGGAAGATAAAATATGTTCTGAATATACAAAACTTCAGATTTGTGAAGAGATATATTAATCTTCTGATTCTCTTTTACTTTACGTATGATCTTTTAGTTACAGGAGTGCTTCTAACACAGGATTCACTGGCTTCTAATGTTCCCTACCCAAGGAGTCAGGTATCAATTAATGACCTGTTGCAAGAGGAAAATATTATTTCCTGAGCAGGTTTTTTACTCCACAGAATAAAACAAATTAATGAGCAAAAACAGAAAAGAAGATATGTCTCAAATTATTGTATTTTATTGAGAGCTAATACATTTCTCTTGATAGCCTAATCATTAACACCCACTCTTCATTTTTAGAGGGAGTTCTCATATATGATATAGGTTGAGCTCTCCTGGAGTCCCCAAATCCCCTGCAGAGAATCCAGCTACAGTCTGTCAGAGGAGCACAGTTCTGCAAAACCCCAGCGATGATAAGTGTCCTAGCACCTGGCAGCTGTGAGCAGTGTTGCTGAGAAATGTAGAACAAAGCCAGTGGAACATACAAAGTCTTTCTTTTGCAAGCAGTATAGCATTTCAAACTGCTTTATTAAAATTAATTCCTTTAGCCAGAAAAAGTCAGGTGTGGATTTTACTTCTGCCAAACATATAATAAGACCAATTATAATATGCTTAGTACATCAGAACTACTACTCTTCAGAATGATGAATAAACAGATATAGAACCAACCCTGAGTCCAGGGAAGTCACTCAACCCCCTGTCCACCATTTAAGTCTCTAAAGAGTTAAGGAATCCATTAGAAATTATCTGAGCTGTGTGCAACAAAATATTTTGACCTGTGGTTCTTTTCAGTAGAGGACAAATTTTATTAGGTTATGTTAGAAAGATCTTCTGACTGGCAAAGAATTTACAGAATTATCCTCCATTTTGTGCATTCTATTTCTGCTGTATACATTCAAAAGTTTTCTTAGATTTTAATTGTTCAGTTTGTAACTCACAGATGCTTTAATAACAGTGGATAAACCTGCAGATAAGTTTAACAAAGAAGCTGAGTTTAACTTTGAGTGCTGCAGTGATGTTATTCTACATACCATAATTTAATTTTATCACCAGATGGCTAGAAACCAGCCTAATTGCATTTTAAACACCTGTCTAACCCCAGATACTACATTCTTGCATAGAGATAAATCCTCTCAGAGGATTTTAAAATGCATTACAAAAAGATCTATCATGATCACCGAGTTTTGGATGGTAAAGCAGAGATACAGGGACAAATACTCATCAAAAATCTCACCAGCCTTATGAAAGTAGGCTTGTTAAAGTACTTGCGTACTTCGGTGAGTAATTTAGGCTACTTGATGCACAGTTAGGGGGCAGCTTTCCAGTCTTGGAGAACGCCTGGATTCAGTGCTACAAAATTAACACTTGGGCTGAAATGAACCCCAATATTCAAACATGTTGGCAGAAGACTGTTTGCAAGCAATCAAGCTAATTATCTGGTTTTGATTCACTTCTTGCCTGGGAGCTGTATTCTGTTAACTTGACTCTGTCTAAACAGTCGTGTTGAAAAGAACGATGGAGGCACCTCTGGATCCTAAAAGCAACCAGAGTTATTTTCCTTTATAGATAAAGGTATTTTTACTCACTGACCAGTGTTGTATTTCTCTACCCTCTAGTGGTGAAAACACACTCTCAGAAAAAAAACTTCTCTAGGTTTTGAAAACATCACAGATTTTAGCCAGAAGATATTTAAGTGCTTGGAAGTTCTTAATGAAAGATAAAATTACTTCTCATGCTGAAATATAAGCAGATATCGAAGCGCTTAAGACACCAAAATGTAACAGGATTGGACAAGTACTGAAGCATCTGTGTTAACAAACCCTGCCTGGACTGAGGGCTGCAGAGAGTGTGAGTGAGCATTAAAAACAGAAAATGAGGTATGACTCAAATAACTACTTGTTATTTATTTCATGGAGTATTTTAACAAAGAATTTCAGGTTGGAAGTATAACACGCATGCAATATGTTGATAGCAGAGACAGAAAATGTTGAGGTTTACGGAAAGCATGTGGCTTCTAAACAGATCGTTTGAGCATGTTATAATAAGCTCAGCCCAATAAATGGAAAAATGCAAACTTGATTTTTATATTAAAAGATTTGTTTTCCTGAAGATTATGTGCACGGCTTTTGTCCATTCATCAGACTGAAAAGCACTAGTTATGATGTACTGGGTATGTTTGAGTTGGATTTATTACATATTTTACACAATTTAAACCCCTACCTAACTTACTGGCTAAATTAAGCCAACAAGCTGGGAAAACTGCCATGCACATGTGTTATATATGTATATACAAAATGTGTTAAAATACTTAAAATTATTTGTATTCTCCTATATATTTTATCTTAACTACTTCTCCCTTATTTCACCTTCTTCAATTGTTCCCCTTTTAGATAACATCTACCTTAAAGTTTTTTGTATGTTGCAGTAAATACAATAAAGTTTAGGAGATTGTTAATATCAGAGCCTAAATAATGAAAAGTAAGACTTCCTTACTGGTCTGAGCATATGGAAGCTGTCAGTGCACTTTGGATCCCAGTTGCTACATTAATGAATGCCTGAAACTTGCACATAAAAGTAATACTAAACACTGTTTGTACAGTGCTTTTAGTTTTCTTGCATGCATAGATGGATAAATACACATACTATGCATACACATATGTACTACAATGAAATACATACAAAAAATAATTCACTCTCATAAATGTGTAAGAACTGTACATCAATTTAGAGCTGTTAAGATGTGATTTCCCTAATGCAGAGTCTGTGAAGGACAGAAGTGAACAGTTGTGTCATTCAAATTCCCACCTCTGTTTTTAACAACAAGGGCAGCCTTCTGTGCGGTGTCCAAAAATGATGCAGGAAACTGAAGATGTCAGAGTGAAGTCAGAGTGGTATTTCTGGTATTTTTATGTCTATCTAAAAGAACCTGAGCTTCAAACCCCAGCACAGTTCTCTTTCTTCTTAACCAGACCAGAAGAGAATGGATGAAGGCAGGGAAAGGAACGAGATGTAACACAGCCCCAGTGCTGGCAGAGACAGAAGCTCACGTCAGGAGACACAGCGGGGTCAGGCCCCAGACTTTTTAGCCAGCACTGGGACTGCAGCTGAGTGGGCAGGCTGGGCTCCCTGAAGCACCACAGGCTGTTCCCACACAGGGGTATGTGTAGGAAAAAGAGATGGAGAAAAGTCAAGACTCTGCTCAGGGAGCACATGAATCGCCCGGTCTTCTGTAGTGAAGTGAACAATTACGGTCAGTAAAGCCTCTAACACAAGGAGGGGCTTGGCTCAGGGTGTCCTGTGGGGCAGGAGGGGAAGGAGTTTGCAGGGGAAAGAAATCTGGGAATGAATGAAGAGTCAAGAGCATCTTTGGGTCTTTGGTAAACCTGGATGTAGATACAGCCCATATTGCTGATGATCAAAAGCTACAAGAACCCCTAGAAAGAAACGCTAGCTTTGGCAGCACAGAAGAAATAAAGTGCCTGGTATTGCTGAGCACTTACTGTTGGAGACCAGTTAAGTTATAAAACTACAGAGGAAACTCTTGGTTTGTTTAATATTTTGAAACTCGCCAATGCCTGTAACACAATATGGGAAGGAAGGAAGTCTGCAGTTTGTAAGAAATCGGATCCATTCCACGGGTAAACCCAAGCTGGTAAATTCCAGGATAAAACTAAAAATAAAGAGACTTATAAATGAGTGCTATAGTTAGTGAATATGCAGCACATAAAATGCAAAGAAATTTTATTCGTTTTCTGTAGAAGTGTTTTTTCAAGCATTCAAGACTTGTTCATTTTAGAAATGTAAGAAGGGAATTCTAGTTCTTCTGAAAATCTGCTTAATGCAATGCCAGCTGTAAAGTCACCGTTTAAACCTCTGTAACTAGAAATTGAAGAGAATTCACAATCTCAAAAATATTTCTTAATGACTCAATATCTCTATATAAGGAGAAAAAAATAAAACTTTTCATTAACATTTGTGACTATATTCTGTAGTGGTGACCTTCCCCAAGCTTCACTAACAATGGCATTTAATTCACTGGCCCTTAAAAAGGGACGTTTACAGTACTTAATTACAAACCACAAAAACCCAAGAGGGAGGGAATAGGTAGGAAAATCAGACATATAAAATAAAATGTACATATGGGGGAAAAGGAATTAAATCTATAACTTCATAAACTGATAGGTAATTGGTGTAGAGAGAGCGAAATATAGTACTCAACATTTTTACAAGGCTACAGATGCTATAGTATTTGTATTTAAGATCATAGCATGTAAGGTACAAGCAAAAATTCCAAGACTATTTTGATATGTTTGTCTATTCACCTCCTCCCAAGCATACAGATGTTGAAGTGAGTTGTTAGAAGACACAGCACATTCATGAGTGAGAAAGTATGAGATGATATCAATTTTCAGAGTGCTTAAATGGCATGGTAGAATATGGTATCAGCCAGTCAGTTCTGCTGAAGATGCATTTTGTACACACACACACACACACACACACAAAATCTATCAGTTTAGTTTGTTTTAGCCATTTCTTTCCCACAACACGCTAGCAGAAATGCAGTTCATACCCTTGACCAACATAGCTATGCCAGCAGAAGCCAGTAGTACATCCTTGGTTTAAGAATGTCGTTGATATAAAAACATTTCAGGCCTCCTAATCCCTGTTTTTATTCTATGCAGACCATCATAGCAAAGCTGTTTCTTTATGGTTTCATTAGGAACGTTCCCATGGCTGATTTCTGGAGCAAAGCTGCATTCCCTGATGCTGTGGGTTAGGACACACGAGAGTGCAAACAATATCCCTGTGATGAACCTGCAGGTCTCTTTTTTGCAGAGCTGGATCTATATAGGTTCTTAGCTGTTGTTATTGCAAAGGATGACTTATGGGACTTGGCATTATAATCAAGAGAATCTACTCTGAAGTCAATCCTCACTTCTGAAAGATAAGTGCTCTCCTGCAAGCCGGTAATAGAGAAACTACCATTTAAAAGGACTTCAATTTAAGAAGAACTGTTTTTCATGCTTTATATTTACAGGTCAGTGTTCTTTCTTCTCTCTGTTGTTCTTTCAGTGGTGACAATTACAATTATTAGGCTTGAAATCAAAATGTGTTACGGCTTTTAAAATGCTACACTCAGAAATTGCAGCTTGTGGCTGTTGCCAGAAAAATACTGAAGATGGTTTTAAACTGACTTGTCAACTGTAGTAACAAGGAGCAACACATCTATAAATCTAGAATAGTAACAACTGCCAAACTGCACTTTGAAGTTTCTTTTTGACTGTGCCATTGGGTCTGTTTGCAGTCAAACATGAGTGTTGTTCTGTCCACTGCAAGTCATACAGTTTCTATATGCAATACTTGCTTTATGATGTGGCTGCCAGCTTTTTAAGGAGTCTCAAGACCTTTTACCTTTTAAGATTCCATACTCCTGTCGATGCTGAATTACAGGTTTCCTCTATCATGGGTTTAAATGATCATTTCTCAGTAGGCAGAAAAATTGACCTGAATATGAAATATTCCAAGTTGCTAGGCTGTGTATTTCACTAGAATTTTATATAATGTCTAATTATTAATAACCATTATTATTATCATTTGCCAATTAATAAGCAATAGAAACCAAAGCCTCCTACAATTCATCATTGATAAAGTATATTAGAACAATGGCACTCCTGACTTCACACTGTTCTACTTTATAAAAACATTAAAAATCTGTGGTGTCCTGTGAGTGTCTCATCTAGCCTTTATTTAGTGATATAGACGGCTTGTGGTTTTTCACTGTATTATATTATAAATTATGATGCTAGTAAAAGTATTTTAAAAAATCTTCATAGTAATTGTTCTAAGTAGTCTCTGCCTATAGGAATGTATTTACTCTCAGCATCAGTCTGCAAGGAAATAACTGCAGATTTTTAACCATCATCTGTAGTTGGAATAACACCCACTGAGTGAGTGTAGCTCTCAATATCTGCAATAACAGCTGCACTGCTGGAAAATTCATAATGCAGCAGAACATGAGATCAGGTAATACCTTCACATCCTATGCACTATTGTGATTTATCCCAGCCTCTTACAGATTTAAGCGGTTTTAAACAGCAAAGTTTTTAAGAACATGTTAGGTATGTGCCTTTCTTCCATCAGCTAGCAAAATAAAAATGTATTTTTTGCATTTTATAGCTTGTCAGAAGAAATCCAAGGGTTTGGGCGTTTTTGTATCTCTTCATTCAGTATTATTACTTGTGAGACGTTGTTTTGGTTTGGTGTAAATTTTAGTCTAACAACCTGAACTGTTTGAAATTTGGTTTTCTCTTCTTTCTCATGAGCAAAAATCTAGAAATATTCAAAATAAGCTCTATAAATTCTGATATGTGCACATGTATTCACATACATTAAGGTATCACCTTCACTTCAGTAGAAGGAAGAGAGGACAAGACACAATCTCTCTGTTACTAAGCATTTAAGTTACTGCTTCAAAAAGCAGTATCCATGGGGACTGCCACGGATGCACGTGACCTGTGTGGGACATCACAAGGGCTGTGTGCTCCTGAATGTGGAGAAGCCAACAAAAAAAGGAAGCTGTAAACCTGTGACAGAAGAAGTACATGACTAAGGGCAGCAGAATGGCCTCGGGAGTCTGAACTAAGCAGTCTCTTGTGCTTGCAAGCACCAGAAGAAGACTATTTCTCTTCCATTGAAGATCAGTTTTTCCTGAGCTGGACAGAGTGGATGACTCTTTTTTGCTTTAAACTACCTTATAAAAAGCTATAAGATGCTCCAAAGAGAGCTAACATCCGTCTCTCTTGTAAAAGGCAGGATTCTTGAAAGAGAGCTCCAAAGCCATAGTCCCTGTTGCAAGTACTCATTATACACCTTATTCAAGGATTTTAATTAAATAAAAAAAAATACAAATAAAATTCCACTAGAAATTATGAGCAAAATCCAGGAAAAAAAAGGGGGTTACTTTTTAGCTATGTTCCCATCCCACTCTGCTGAAGAGTTAGATTATGCCTATATGCAGGTTTCTGACCCCTACAAATACATTGGCCAAAGTAGGCTGTTATATTTAGACAGCACAGAAATTTGTTTTTCACAAATGGAAACATCTACTGATTTTTAGATTTCCTTGAGAGATCAGGTGGTATGTTAGCAATCTGAATCTTTCTCTGAGACTTGTGAGCAGCAGCCTTCTAACTCGAGCAGGAAATGGGGCATTTGAATTACCGCTTCAGGCCAGACCAGAAGTGCACTTTTGAAGTGACTGTCCCACTTGCTGCCATGTATTACACTGTGGCTAACGTTGCAGAACAGTCTTGGAGCGCAAAAAACAGATTTCTTTATGGTGTCACAAACCCAAATTACATGCTCCAGGACAACAAGTAAGGCTCTGAAAATATTCCTGGTCATTCAGACCTTAAAGATTTAGTGTAAATCAAAGAAATAACATCATTTTATACCCTTGTACAACGACTTTTAGAAAGGTAGTGTGTGAATCTAATGTTCTCCTAGGCTTAACAATATTTTTAAAGCAAATTTGTCACTAGAGGGAGTCTCTTGATCATCAGAGCCTAACATCAAACCACTACTAAGTCGGGCCTTCAACTCTTGAATGTTAAAGTACCCTTAACAGAGTCAGTGGGCGCTACTTCCTCTAGTACCCAGTTTAAAAAAAATGAGAGTAAAAGATAACAGTATTCCTGGCTTCTGAAAAATTCTGCATTCATTCCATCTTCTGAACAATGAAAGAATTTCTAAGGATTTCCCCAAAGAAGAACCAGTAGAGACAGTGCAGTGGCTGGGAAGAGAATTAGCTTTGCCTAGACCTTTTAAAATGCCGTCTTGAAGCAGTACCAGTAAGAGGACATTCACCTTTCCCTCCTCCAAAGATGAGACACCAAAATAAGCACAAGTTGTCACTGTGAGAGGAAAGTCTGCAGACCACAAGCACTACCCTCCCTCCTTTATCTTCATTATACTATAGCTGTGCCCAGGCAGTAGTGCCCTACAACGAGATTTCAGTGATCTGGTCTAGCTATCTTTGTGTTAGAAAAAGGCTACATACAAAGCAGTGTAGAGACACAAAGCAGTTGCAGACATGCATTCAATTTCCTGCTGTACTCTAAATTTAGTAAATAGCATAGCAGTTATAGTTTGTGGTTCTCCATTATAAATACTACATAATCTTCAAGGAGTCCTGGTAAAACACAAGGAGGGTAGGAAAGCTGTGCAGGAGACTCCAGCTACAAGAGGAGCTCTTCCAGTCAGCAGGGCCTAGATGGATTGCAACCTGGAGAGTAAAACTCAGCTTTTTAGAAAATATAGAGCAGCAGAGGGCATCAGTCAAAAAGAAATCCAAAATACTTTAATGAATCCTGAAGTGCTAAAAGCACAGTGAAGGGGAACTGAAAAGGTACAAGTTGAGATGCTATAACATGGGAGGGGATAAGGAAGCAGGCACTAAGAGAAGGAAAACCAGACACATTGCTTCTGTATGTGTTGGCTGTAAGCACTCCAGCATGGACATGCTGGGGTGCAAGAGAGCAGGTGAAGGATCACCTCTGGTACTGTAACTTTCCTCAGAAGTGATTCACTAGCAAAGCATTCTGCAATTGGTGGTGAAGGATCAACTCATAACAATGTCTCCTAAGATACAAAAACACAGAGAAGAAAACTCAAACAAGAAAGATCAAGATTACCCTGTCTGTAACCTTAATTTGTCCCTCTGAGTGATGATTAAGAAACAGGCAGCACTCAGAAGTGAAGCTGAATGACTCAGGTCTTCTGCCAGAATTTCCTCCCCACACCTTAAAGCTGTTTCTCACTAAGTGTACAGAGGTGACCTTGCCCTTGCTGCAGGCACTTGGAGCTCCCATAAAGTGAAGATATTCGCTCAATTTCTATTACTACAGACAAAGAACTGCTGCTTCCTAAGTACAGCAATTTTGTGTTTTGTGGATACATTTTACAGTTAGCTGTGCTGGCAGCACTGCGTTGCAGAATTAAGACTTTTGTCCTTGAGCTCTTTTCTAAACAAGTACCTAACTCTTGCTTGCTAATTGTGAAAAGAGACCTGGACCAGCTGAGCATAGCTCATGTTGGGAGTTTGTCTGTGAGAATGAACAGATAAAACGCTTCTTGTACACAAGACATGCATGGGAGTGAATGGGAAAGAATGATACAAACAGATGCGGGAAAGTCTGTTCTCCCTGTGTGATAAGAGAGTGATTGAAGGAGTACATGAGCTAATAACAATCCTGGCTGCATAGTCTGGTCTCTTGTTTGTAACCCACAAATAGTGCTTCTTGCTAAGAAGTATAAATATGTGTGCCTGCTTGCAATAAAGCGAATTCCGTTTTCCACCATCTCGGAGTTCGTGCGTGCTTCTCCACAGTGTTTTCCCTGTGGAAATGAGGAGAGGTTTACAGGGAACTGTTATTTATAGTGCCTTTCATGGGAGTGTCTCAGATTTGAAGGAGGTCCTTCCTTTCCCTTGAGAAAGCCAGTGGTTGGGCAGAAGGCATTTCAGCCACATCTGTGGTGTTCCCCAGCCCAACCCCCATACATTGTATGAATGTCACCATTATGCAAGCAGTGGTGGGACGTGCAGCTCGGGGATAAATTAGACCATCCAGCTGCTTGCAAGCTCTGGTATAACACAGCTCTCCTGTGACAAAACGCGCATGAACAGCTGGAGCAGATTTAAGGACGGCTTTCAGAAGCAGTTGTTGTGCCGAAAAGTTTGGAATGGTTTTAAGTCAACTGAAAATAATTTCACCCTCCAGTCTATCAGCTGTCTGCTTTGAGCAAAACTTGAGCAGGTACCGTATTCCTCCTTTATTGTGTTGGGAAATGTACAGGAAAATTTTAATGGGGATTTGGATTTTTTTTTTCTTCTGTAGATAAAAATATCTCAAGGAAGTTTTTAAAAGGCATTTCCCTTTATATAAACTTTATTCTCATACATTCATAAAGTTGAAAGCTGCAGGCAACTTCTTATCATGAGTCTGGCTTTTATTTTGTCTGTATCAAGTCTACAAAATAAAGAATTTTTATAAGACATTTTCACAGACTGAACAGCACTAAAGTGAATGCAATTACCTGTAAGACCTTTCACTGAGTGTTGCCAAACTGATGCCACAAATGGGTACTGCTCTTGTGAAAAGTGTGTCTGAGTGCATCTGAAAACATGAATATTTTCTCTTATGCAAACTGGTTTGAATTGAGGTTTCAATATCTTGTAAGTATTTTGATGTAAAAGTGAAGACAGTTTAAAACATTTCAACTGGTTAAAGAAATCAGTAAAGTATGAAAACCATGCAAGCTATACCTCCGCCCCCCACCCCAGAAAGGCATAAAAGCCAATTACTTTGGGGGAACTAAATAATGGGAGGGGATGGAAAGAGTTTTGCCTTAAGCTGAGTTCAGTTCAGATAGCCAAATGAAGAGTTTGCTCGCAGCATAGCTTAAGTGCCACTTTGGCAAAAGCGGTCTCAGAAAAAAGTCCTCAGAAAGGCACCCTCTGAACTGCTGATGGCTGAATCAGGTGGACACTTGCTGCTGCCCCAGCTGCCAGGGGCTGAGCATGGAGCTACATGCCCAGGAAGGGACCTGGGGTCACCCTTGACTTTTCAGAAAGGAGAGGAATAGGGCAAGCTGCTTTCACTGTTCTTGCTCCCACAAGGTTTCTCTGACTGGACTCCGTCACCTTTCACTAAGGAAATGGCTTGACAGGGATAATCTCAGTCACAGTTCTCTGGGTATTACCTGCTATTTCACAGGCAGCTTCTGAGGAAGCTGAGCCTTGAGCTCCAGGCTGTGCTTTGCATCAGTGTAATGAAAGAGAATTATTTTGTTATTTTAGCATAAACTTATGTACACAAAAAGAAAAGAAGTGAAGTGTTAGCAATAAAAATAACAGTAATGCCTGTAGTCTTCCTCATTTAGGGTCTGATCTGAGGTGCACTGAAGTAAAACAAAGAATGTTGATAGGCTTTGATTAAGCTTTTTAAACTATTTTTATTGCAGTAACTACTAGGAAAATCCAAACAGGACAAGATTCTCTCTCTTGGTTTTGAAGAATCTGAGCACTCCAAATGCAGAAATGATTTGGCAACTAACATCTTATTGGTAAGAAAAAAGTTCATGAATTATTGCAATATCATACTTAGAACTAAAGCAAGCAAAGTTTAATAATGACATAATACTGTATTATAAAATAGCAGTGTTTATCTATAAAGTATACTCACAGTGTGATTTGTTTGTTTTTCTTGTTCTTAACTTTTTCACAATGCAAAGGGCCCAGTCTGGGCAAGAAGGATGTCAGAAGAAGTTGATCCCATTCTCAGTTTCCTAGACCAACTTCTAGGAAACCTCCCAAGTCACATAAGTAAAATCACTTATGTATCATTTGCCGCATGTATTTTTCCAAGTGATAGTGCTCATAGAAAGTTTGGAAACAATCAGAAAGGGTGATTTTAAAGTTATGATCTCAACGTTTTCCTTTTCATGACAGCTGTTTGGACCAGTGATCAAAATTTAACACACCTCTGGGCAGAGAGTGGTCTGGTCTGCAGCCAAGCTCACAGAATCACAGAATCACAGAATGTTTGGGGTTGGAAGGGACCTGTGAAGTCCCCCCACCCCACCCCCCCTGCCAGAGCAGGATCCCCTAGGGCAGCCACACAGGATGGTGTCCGGGTGGGTTTTGAAAGTCTCCAGAGCCAGAGATTCCACAACCTCTCTGGGCAGCCTGTGCCAGTGTTCTGCCATTCTCAAAGGAAAGAAGTTCCTCCTCATGTTTAGATGAAACTTGCTGTGTTCAAGTTTGTGCCTGTTACTTCTTGTCCTGACATTGGGCACCACTGAAAAAAGGCCGGCCCCATCCTCCTGGCACCCACCTCTTGGGTACTTATAAGCAGTGATAAGATCCCCCTTCAGTCTTCAGATTAAAGGTTCTTCAGATTAAAAAGCCCCAAGTCCTTCAACCTTTCTTCATAAGAGAGATGTTCTCATCCCTTAATCATCTTTGTATCCCTTTTCTGCACCCTCTGTTCACACAGGAGGGTCTTCAGCCAAGTACAAGGAAAGTGACAAATGGGTTGGTCATTGGCTTCTTTCCTTCTTCTGTGTTTCAGGACATCCCTGGGCATCCTCCTGATTTTTGCTCTACTTCTGCAGCCACCGCTTACACAACTTTCCATCATCACACAACCAAACATTGTCCTACTGATGGCCGATGACCTCGGCATAGGGGATGTAGGTTGCTATGGGAATGATACTATCAGGTAAGTGAAAAGAGCTGGTGTGTTATTTAACAAAAACTGGAATCCTCTGCTCATCATCCAAGCTGTCTTCAAGTTTATTTCCTGGAGAAATGAAAAGATTACCCGTAGATGCCATTAATGGTAAATGTAAAGCACTACCAAGATTATCTCACAGCCTAGGGAGCATTTCCAGGGCCAGCCCTGCTGTCAGGAGCTGCTTTACTGTGGGAGTATGTCAGCTGCTCTTGTGTATTCCTTAATTGCCCAACACTGAGAAACAGATAAGATCTTGCACAGAGAAAGGAGACAGAAATGTTGTCCCCTCTTGCAACATATCAGGCCTCATTACCTCATTTAACTCTATTTCACCATTCTTTCCCAGTCTCACACTAAAATACAGTATAAATCACTGCAATTGGCTTATACTACTGGGAAATCCTTCTCTTTTCAGACCAAAGGACACAGAATTTGCCTTCTGTTTGGAAATTGTGCCACAGTACTGCCTACTGGCTTCCTAACAACTTGTCACTTCTCTCAGTAAAACCAAATCTGGTAAAATCGTTCCCCTCATTCAACAGAGTTCTCAGAATCTCACCCTGATTGGCACTGGTCTCCAAACTTCTGATGTGCAGCTGATGACGGTCATATACTGATGATGGTCACATAGCTGCATGGTTAGCTGATGGGACTCAGCATGGCCAGACTTTCACTTCTGAATAGCACCATCCCCAAGGCATGACTTTTCTTTTGAAGAGCAGTGGGCCACATTTCTGCAAGGCCCTTCACAGGACTTGGGAAAAAAGAAGGAATGATTGGCTTGGAATTTATCCAGACAGAGCTTGTTAAGGAAGAAATAAGAAAAAAAAATTCACAGTCACTTGAGAAAATTAAAATAAAAAACATAAATCCTGGCCCTCAAATAAAAAAAAACTTTCTGAATTAAAGATATTATTCCTCATTCTCGTTCCCCTGAAGACTCTCTGAATGCTATCTGACAATAGCATTTTGTTTGCATTTTTAGGACCCCAAACATTGATCGCCTGGCAAAGGAAGGAGTGAAGCTGACGCAACACATTGCTGCGGCTCCACTTTGCACCCCCAGCAGAGCAGCTTTCCTCACTGGCAGATATCCGCTCCGATCAGGTTTGCCTTGCAGATCCAAGCAGCCTTTAAACATTGGTTTATTGCTGAAGTGAAAGATGTTGTGCAATGGGTACAAAAGAAATGAGTGTCTGCAAATATGAGGGGTGCTGCAGACACGTTGTCCCACACCTGAGGTACACAAAGGCACACCAGCTAAGCCTGGTACCTTTGAAGTAGCATCTATATTTATGGGGTACAATGAACTGACCTGGGTTGAAGCAGAGAAAAACTAGCTCTGCAGAGCAGCTCTCTTCCTCCTCCAGCTCACAGTTTCAGTTGTCTTTTGGGGCTCCGTTGCAGTGATTGCAGCCAGAATGGAGTTAGCACGAATCATAACACTCAGAAAGGTCATTAGACAGTACATGAACAATAATAACACATTTCTAAGGCAGCACTTACATTTATTTCTGCTATGAATGGGTGACACCTCATCAGATATCAGAAACGGCTCAGCCCTGCAGGAAGCAGAGTAGATCTATGCAGATGCCTGACCATTCCCTTCAGTTGAGGTGCAGAAAGAGTCATTTACTGGAAAGCTTTGTCACCTGTGTGTCAGAATTCATCTGTTCTATGAAATAACAGTTTGACAGCTATATTATTTTTTCCAGTTCTCTTTCTGCAGAAAAAATACTATCCTGTCAAACTGTGTTCCTGAGATGAAGAGGTATGAAAAACAAATAGCTCTACATGCTTCTAACAGCAACTCTCTAACATTTATTCTAGTGCAAGTGATCTTCAGATTTTGGAGCTGGCATGTTGTCCTATTTTTATCATGATACCTTCCGCTGAAATAGATAGCTTGAATATACGCATGAGCATGTGCAGACTCTCACCCACTACAAAAACAGGGCCAGAGATGTTCAGTGCTTCCATAACAGACTACTTCACATACAGTTGTATGATGGGGTTACATCGGTATAATGCTAAATAACGGGGTGTAAACCTTCAAGTGAGGAGAAAATTGTGGTGTTATACAGCTACTTTTTGAATTTCAGAAGTTAAATACCAGCCATGCAATTGTGCAGGGATATCTTGAGTTCCCAGGCAGCCTCATGCAAAGTGGAGGTTGAGGCTGACAGAGGGCTGAATTCTCCCTACCCTCCTCCCTGCCCTCACAGTCACACTAAGTAAGTGCACTTCACATAGCCTGGATGGCACCGTCACTCCTGTCAAAATCCTATACAACTACATCATTCTGAATAAAATAAAATAAAATAAAATAGCCTCAGTATGAGATACAAAGAAGAACAGGTATTCAGGTGTATAATGGAGAAACTTAAATCTTTCTCAATCTTGTCCAGAGTCCTCAATTCATTTCCGCAAACAAACAGCATCAGGATGAATGTATAATGTAAGAATATCCATAAAACCAAGAAACAAGAAAGCATGTTTGGTAAAAGTACTCTACCAGTTATACTTACTAAGATTGTTTATTACTGTATTTTTTAGGGATGGATGCTATAAACAATTACCGAGTTATTTTTTGGAATGGTGGCTCAGGAGGGCTTCCTCCAAACGAAACTACTTTTGCCAAAATACTGCAGCAGCAAGGCTACAGGACAGGACTGATAGGTAGGTATGGGGACAATCCTGAAGATGGTCTAGAATATATTTCACCTGCACATCTCACTGAAATCATTTGTTTTAACTAGCAACTGCTCATACTTCAGTTGTAATATTTTTATTTCCTGATTAAATAATACCATGTAAGAAGAAGTCCTAACTACAAAGAAACTCTCTCAAAAAAACCAGGAAACTGATACAGACAACAATATTTACAGTTAACCTGCTTCCAAGTAAAACTGTGGTTATTAAAATATATGATAGAAAATATGTTAATATTTCTTGAATATTATTCTACCTGGTGTATGATAATTATTCCAATGCTATTTTATAAAAAACATTGTGCCATTTAAATCTGTGTGACGATGCTTTACACAGCCCAGAGCAGGTTTAAAACAAAAGGGAACAGCTGCTACTTAAAGCAATAGAAACAGTTCATAATATCAGAGGATTTGGCCTTTCAAAAACAGAAATAAATCAATTTTTTTTTTTTTAATTACAGCCTGCTACTATAGTTCAGCAAGATTTTAGTACAGCTCACAAAACATTGCCTCCTTTAGAATTAATACAAATTCCATTTTACTTTGTAATTTATAGGAGCTTGTTTTATTTTTAACATAGTTGTAACTTCTGGTCATGATCCAGTTTCAAATAATGATTTATCTTAGATATGTCACATAGTTCCACGGACTGATAAAGCACAACTGCTCCTGAGCTGAATTTTCAGCTATTTGCCCTACTTCATCTGAGCATCTAGATGTCAATAGCCAAAATCTATGTCTAACACTTAAAAATATTGGCCAAACAAACATACTGAATTTATTACTAGAAGTGTCTGCAGGAATGGATTTGTATTCATTCAGCTGAATAAATCTAAACCATACAGGAAAATACTAAACGAAGCTCTCTAAGCATTTTTAGTTGTATATTACTGAATCTTCTTCTCCTGTAGTTTTGTAGCCATATTATTTTAATTGTTTTCAATCAGCTCATAAAAAAGCCCATGTCTATTAACCACGTGCTCCAGCTTAGTTTCAGCATGTAATCACTAACCATCAGATTTGTCTCCACTTTGCCAAAGGAATTGCCCTGCAGGGAGCTTGTGCTTCGTACCTCCTAGAAGCTAGCTAGCAAAATGGGCTGGCGTTTTCCCTGTGGGCATCTCAGCTAAAATCACACTGCAGACACCAAAAGCATCACTTAGTTTAACTGGATTGACAGATTCTGATTAATTGCACCATAGGGGATGATGGAGAGCAGTGGTGATAAGTGACTAGAAAAAAAAAAAAAGCCCTTACTAACAACTTTATATTCAAGTCATGAAGCAAGAAATCTTACACAAGGTCTACCCACAGCACCACAGCTCAATGAGCACTAGTCTCACCTGAATGAGTTGTGATTGCTTTGGTTTGAGAACAATCAGTTTAATTGCAAAGTTAAATCCTATTAATAACCTGCAGATTGATGTGATAATGAGACTTTTTGTTGGAAAATGCATTGCAGATTCTTTGTAGTCAAAAAGCCAATGTTGTATAACATATGCACTGAAAGATTAATTTATCTTAATCATACACTCCTTAGTTTATTTTCTGGACATTTGAGTCTTTTGTGGTATGACAGAAGCCCTTATCAACCTCAGCTGGAGATTTAGGCATTGGAGTGCATCAGAAGTCCAAGGATACTCTAGCTATACCTATATTTATGACCAATGCATCTATCTATTGATTACAAACGTGTTTCATTCTATAACTGTTTCTAAATATGTCAAGAGGTGAAGTGAGATTTTTGCTGAAAGGAATTCATATACCTAGACTAGAACATTCACTCTACATTTATATTCAAAAAGCAGGGGTTTTCTTTTCCCCTGAAGTAGTATTTTTCTGCTCCTACTGTAATGCACAGCAATTCTACTGACATCTCCTCGGTGTTGGCTGACAGTTTATGTGTTGGTAACAGAGTGAACGGTTTGGTTAGCATAATATCCTTCCATAAGTAAGTGCACAGTTCCTTATTCTGCAATAAGAATTAGGTTTTTAAATGTTCACTTTGATCTATACAGATATATATGGTATCCAAGGTCTGCATTACATCAGAGATCATAAAACGCAATTAATCTACATCTCTCTGTTGAGAGGTAGATTTCAGATATTCACAAGCCTCAGTGTTTGAGCGAAATGAGCCGACTTGTTATGTCTCTGTGTGAGTGCCTAACCAGTCTATTTGAATAGACTGCAGGGGAAGCAAAAGCATGGTTTTGATATGTCATTTCTCATAATAGTGGACATGTGTTCATAATAAAGAACAAATTACATTGCAAAAGGTGAGATGTTCCTTCTGATATACAAAGACTCCAGTATTTAAAAGAAGGCAGTTTTAACTATTTAAAATTTGGTGAAATACAAATAAATGGCAAAAATATTTATAAAACAATGCCTTTTATTCTCATCCAGTATACAGAGATATTATTATGAGCAAAGTTACACATATACAGCTTCATGAGAAATCCTGAACTCCTGAGTTCAAGTTCTTCTAGATTTGGTGATTTGTCTGTCAAATCTACTGCTCAGCTGCCAGACTTGGCTACTCTGCCCATAGCTTCCCCCATCAATCTGGCACCAACACATCACTGAGTGTTGCCATAGTTGTGACATCAAGCTGTTCAAACTTTCAAGAAGTTTATGTTGAAGTTAAAGAGACAGGAGAACTATTTCATTTTGCCCTATGTTTACAAAAGAAGTCCCTCCTCCTATTTCACACCCAATAGGTATCCCAGAAGGCTGTAAATTCTTGCTCAGTTCTGAAAATCTGAATTTTTCTCAATTTCTCATTGTCTTTTGAGTCCTGTTTTTTACATTTCATCAAAGCTAAGGGCATGAATATGTGTACAGAGCACCAATAATTCTGTTAGAAACTTGTAATTTATAGAGATAAACCTTCATCAGTCACAAGATACCACCACATACTCAGTGTGTATGTGCAGGGTGAAGATATTACCACAAGCAGGAAAAAAAAACTTTTTTAAGAAATATTTTGTATGAGGAAAAGCCCCTTGTTATATACTGTCTCTTTGTCTTTTAATAACTCGTATCTTCAGGGAAGTGGCATCTAGGTGTTAACTGTGAATCCCGAGATGACCACTGTCATCACCCTTTAAACCACGGGTTTGACTATTTTTATGGGATGCCTTTTACGCTCGTAAGTGACTGCCAGACAACAGAAACACCAGAGATGGACAGAGCCTTTAGAAGGAAGCTCTGGCTTTCCACTCAGATGATTGGCCTCATTACACTCACTGCTGCCCTGGGGAGAATCACTGGCTTGATATCAGTCCGCTGGAAAACGCTGACCTGCCTTGCTGGGTTTAGTCTCCTGTTCTTCCTATCCTGGTTCTCAAGTTACGGCTTTGTACGATACTGGAACTGCATTATGATGAGAAATAACGAAGTTACTGAGCAGCCAATGGTGACAGACAGGACCACGTCCCTTATCTTGAGAGAGTCCATTTCATTTATTGAAAGGTAAAGTGTGTTTCCTTTGATCACAAATTTTCTGGTTCTTGCATATCTTGCAACTTCTAAATGGCGCTTTCGCATGTGAAGTTTTTATAATCTTTACAATATTATGTAGAATTATAAGTACTATTGTGATTATTAATTATTAGTAATGTTAATAATGAAACCATATTATGCCAGGGGATGAACTTGCCGCCCTCGTTTCAGAAGCAATAGCAGAAAGTGGAGCTTCAGTCTGGAACTTTCTCTCTAGGATTCAGGGGAAAAGGAGTCATTTTATATGCCAAAACATCATTTTGTCAGACAGATCCTAATCATTGGGTTTTAACGCCTCACAAAGTAAGATGTTTCTGAAGTGATTGTTGAAATATGCATATCATCAAATCATAGTACCATTTTCCATTATGACTGACATCTCTATGTATTGAGAACCTTCCTTCCTAATAACAGTGTCAATTTCTGGTTTTTTTAGAAATAAGCACAAGCCATTCCTCCTTTTTCTTTCCTTTCTACACTCGCACACCCCTCTTCTCACCACAGAGAAGTTTCTCGGGAGGAGCAGCCACGGTTTATACGGAGACAATGTAGAGGAGATGGACTGGATGGTGGGTAAGTCACCACGGCAAACAAGTGTCTCCAACTACTTAGTGTCTAGGTTTAAATATATAATAAAAACGCAGGTGTTATTAGAAGAGCAAGGAAGATAATAAAAAATAAGAAGGAAAGATTTCCCAGGCTTTTCATCAACTTCTACCAGTTTTGTATGACCACTATTGGCTTACAGTGTTGGCTTTTTACTTTCTCTGGTCTTGGACCAAATGAGTCGTTCTGTTCATTAGTTTTTTTGATCTAGTATTTACCAGTTTTAACCATGTCCCCTTGCCTTCTGGCAAGGAGCTCTCCTGCTCTTACTAAATAAGTGAGAATTATTTCATTTTCTGTGATGTTAAAGATCAGGTAATTTCAGCCCCTCATGGTCATGCCTTACCTATTTCTAAGTAGGACACATCAAAAGGTGGTAAAAACTAATAAGAAAACTAATTCCAGGTGTGAACCAGCAGGCTGTTTCTCTGTGACAGCTGCATTCAGCAGAGTACTAAATATTTTTCAGCCCCATTCATAAATCTGGAAATGTTGGTAAATGTTAATTTGTACACCCCCAGAAATTAGATTAATGTTATTTTTCAGCCTGTTATTTTGAGAGTAAGGAGAACTATATATCAGTTAGTCGTGACAGAGGAAAAGTAGTCACAGTTGCAAAAGGAATAAGAATCATGTACACATACAAAAATAATTAATTTTCAAACCTACCTGTCAAACATTTACACAACACAAATATAATTAAGAATATAAGAAACAACTCAAGAATTACTTTTAGATAAAAAAAGAACTATATTATTAATGCACGTCATATCCAGTCAGTAATTTAATGCAAGTACTAACTGTGGCCTTTACAATGTAAGATAAGGAAATGTGACATTTTTGCTTCATTTCTCACAATGACCACTTCTGATGGAGAATCTGACATTTGGGGACCTTGGATCAGGCTTTCCATACTTTTACAGCACACAGCGCTTCTGGCCTGTAAATACAGGCTTCTGGTCTGTGACTCTGATTCTTGTTCTCCTTTGTTATAACACCAATAATATAGGGCTTACAGTACATCACAGTTGTACCACAGCCTCTTCTTTTAAACAATAAGCAGCCTTACATAGATAAGAAATTACATTGATGAATGTTTACAAGTGAGAGACTTAAATTTATGTAGTGTAATTGATATTTTTGATTTATAATGCATACATATTCCTGTGTTTACAGGCCAGGTTCTAGATGTTATTGACAAGGAAGGCTTGGAAAATACTACACTAGTTTACTTTGCTTCTGATCACGGTGGGTGGCTGGAAAGACAAGAAGGCAAAAGGCAGTTGGGTGGCTGGAATGGAATATACAAAGGTAAGAGCTATCAGGAATGGTGACAATCCAGAAACAGCTAGTAAAGTACTCAGGACACCACTATAAGCTTAGATATGACTGTACACTCAAGAAGTATCTGTTTTATCATTGAGAAACAAATTTGTCTAATTAAGCATTTTTAAATGTAGACAATTCTAGCCTATGCAGGTGTTCCTTATAAGTATGAATTCTCAAACTGTCATTTCCTTATAAGGCAACTGATCACAATTTTTATTAAGTTCGTGTAACTTTTCACTATATATTAGTTGTAAGTTACATCTGAAGCCTTGCTTTAAACACAACAGGTATGTTACAGGATTGTAAAAGAAGAGAACCAGGCAGGGAAATCACTTTATGCCTGAGAATTTTATCCACGCTGAGTTCTGATGGGGCAGTGTGTTTGCAAAACAACAGAAAGGAGTGTGTAAGGTTACTTGATGGGTCTGATATCACAAACACACTTTCACTCATCATGAGGAGAAGGAGCTTAGGAGTAAAGATAAAAGGGTAAGGCAGGCACATTATGATAACACAATAACATTTGTCTGAAATTTCTCTTTATTTTAAGCAGAACTTTTCTTTTTCAAAAATCTATTGCTTCTCTAATGAAAGGTGGAAAAGCAATGGGAGGCTGGGAAGGAGGAATCCGTGTCCCAGGGATATTTAGATGGCCAGGAGTGTTACCTGCAGGCACAGTTATCGATGAACCTACAAGCCTTATGGACATTTATCCTACTGTAGTTCATCTGGCTGGAGGGGTACTACCCCAGGACAGGTACAAATACAAGTGTTTTTATTCCTCCTTCTCACTCAAAACAACGGCAAATACAGTTTGGAATTCTAAGAGTCTCACATTTTTTTTTTATTCCTGCTCCTCTTCTAGACACATAAATGTTACCTCAACTCAGTCACCTTTTCTCTACATTTGAGATTTGGCATGTATCTACAATCTTTTGCAAACATCTTTCTCACTCAGAGTTGCCAGTTCCAGCAAGAGGTGTGCAGAAGGAATGTGGTTCTGCACAGCTTTCCTCAGTCTGATGGTCTCTGTTTTTTTCTGCTAGGATAATCGATGGCCGGGATCTGCTGCCTTTACTGCGAGGAACAGCTGAACACTCGGAGCACGAGTTCCTATTTCATTACTGTGGCGTGCACTTACATGCCGTGCGGTGGCACCAGAAGGACAGTGAGTACAGAACTTTTCCCAAGAATTAGGTTGAACCTATGGGAGGGCACATTTGTCTAACACTTTTTTTCTTCTGGGATTGCAGCTTTATAAGCAGATCCAGGTGTAAGTTGGAAAAGAACTTAAGAGCATTGCCTGTATTGCATACCACAAAGAATTTGTTTGTGGCTCCAAGGCATATGGCAGGCCAGGCAAGCTACTGGAGCTCAGGATGGGTCTCACCCACCTCTCTATCTGAATGCAAGGCCTGGGGAGTTCACATCCTCCTTGTTTCATGGAGAAGTCCTTGCCTCAGCCCTTTGTCTGTCCTTCTGCTATCTTAACAAAGAGGCAAGCAATGGAAACCTAAAGTTTTTTATTTCTTGTCTACATAAAAAATAAAGTGAGCAATAACTGATACTTATTGAAAATTTTGGAGAAAAAGTGTCAAAACTAATTTTACATTATTGATTTAATTCTGTGGCACTCAGTTTTAAATGGAATTACAATACCATATCAACTAATTAGTGCAGAGCTGAAGTGCACCCAGAAATTAATTCAAGAAAAACATTCACTCTTCTAATGCCTCATGGTAACCACTAGTATCACTGCAAGCCCTCTATCTTTCTTACCAGGTGGAGCCATCTGGAAGGCTCACTACACGACCCCTGTCTTTCATCCACCTGGAGCTGGGGCTTGTTATGACAGAGGATTTTGCCCGTGTTTTGGGGAAGGTGTGACCCATCATGACCCCCCATTGCTGTTTGACCTCTCACGAGACCCTTCTGAAGCCAAACCTCTGTCACCTGACAACGAACCCCTCTTTGACACTGTGATAAGGAAGATTGGAGGAGCCAGAGAAGAGCATCACAGGACACTGACTCCAGTCCCAGAGCAGCTCTCCTTGTACAACGCAGTGTGGAAGCCGTGGCTGCAGCCATGCTGTGGGACATTCCCATTCTGTTGGTGTGATAAGGAAGATGATAATAAATTTGCTGACCTGTAAAGGCAAAAAACAGATACCTCCTCAAAAATGTTTTTAGATCAAAAATGTTTTTAGAGTGTTTTCTTTGGGGATGCTGACTGGTGGTGTGTTTGTTTGTTTTAATGGAGTCTTTATATGAGAATTGTTCCCATGAATAGCACAGTATTTGGTAAAGGTGGATTTAGGCTAGAGAATGTCAAGAGGGATCAATACAAAATGATCTGAAGAGCATGTTTTAACTTGTATCTGCTGACAAGTGAATGAATAGTTCAAATGCACTGAAGCAAGACAACATTAGAGCTGTAGAAGTGATGATACAACTTACGTTTTGTTGTTTATGAATATGTACTTAGAAGCTTTGCTTTTTGTTTGCTTGTTCATTTGTTCTGAATTGCTAAGTCACTCCTGGACCAAGATGTCCCTTAATTTTGTTATCCTTACTCTCAATGCATAAGATGAATAATAAATAAATAAATTCTGGAGACTATAACTTCCAAAACAATTAAAAGAATTGCTAAGTCACTCCTGGACCAAGATGTCCCTTAATTTTGTTATCCTTACTCTCAATGCATAAGATGCTCCTGTAATAAATTCTGGAGACTATCACTTCCAAAACAATTTAAAAAAAAAATTTGGGCTGCTGTTCTTTATGCAATCTCCTTTAAAAGTAGCCTCCTTCCTTCCTTTTATCTGGTCCCTCCAGCAGCAGTGATGATAGCAGCTGATTAGCCTGGGGCTTCTGGGTCAGGAGAAATTGCCCAGGTGAGGCATAAAGCTTGAAAACATGACAAGCGGAGTAACAGCTGTCTGAGTTTTCTAAGGAGGATGCGACTCCTCTGATTGGAGTCAGCCTCTTTTGATGGAAAACACAAAAGGGAAAGGATTTTCCCTTTCTAAAGCTCACATTGCACCCAGCTCCCTAAGCAGCACTGACAAGGGCTTTGTAGTATCTGTGGCCACAGAAGTGCCGCACTGGGAACCACTTCGGTCATTCGGACACAGGATTGCTTGAACTGCCTTGCAGCCCTATCTCAGCTGTGACCGGTTTCTGCTAACAAGTAGTAAGTTCAGAAAACACTCTTTGAAAGATGCCCAATACGAATTATGAAAACAAACTCTAATTTATTATGAAAAAAATAAATACAGAATTAAAGTATTTCTTGCTTCAAAAGTTGTATTTTAATCCCACCAGATAGCTGCTCAGATCTATCTCTTTGTTGCTGTTCTTTCTCTTGCCTTAGTTCTTTCCTTTGTTATGTTAAAATAGCTGTTCCTGTTAAAGTGGCCTTGTAGGCAATGCTTTTCATTGTAAGGCACGAGATATATCTGTTCACAAAGGCAAGCTTACACTAGCATGTTTGCCTATGTAGGCATCTCAGAACTCAGTTTCCCATTTCACGATTTTTACCGTTTTTCTAACAATTACGCTAGGAACAATTTCTCTTATTAATCTTTGATAAATATTTAGTTTAATTTGGTTTTATTTCCTTCCTTGTTTCCTACAATTCAGCCACAGGAAATCTGCAGGTAAACAAAGACCTACAACTTAAAAGCTAAGATTTATTTTATGCTATGACTTCATGCATTTCACAGACTGTTCTAATTCATCTAGATTCTCCATCAGTGCTAAAAATGAGAAAGGTACTCAGTGTTTCTGTGAAAACTTCAAGAAATTAAGCAAATCCATGACTTTACATGTACTGGATTGTTCCTTAATGTCTTTGTTTGTTAGGAGTATGTTCTTTATTTCTCATTTGAATTTATTTTATTCCACTGGTTCTTTCTTGGCTAGATTTAAACATCTTTTTATATTCAATATGTAGTGTTTTCTTTAATTGAAATTACTGTAATCAAACCAGCATTTTTCCATTTTCTCAGTCATTTTCCAAGATCCTGCTTCCATTCTCCAGCCAGTTTAGTATCTAGGATTTTAAATCCTCACAAATTTTCAACCTTTTGAAAATATGTGTGTATAATACTTGTTCCTATGACTGAACCAGTTTTTCTTGCACAGCAATATCTCACAGCACTGTAGGATATCCATTTGGAGCTAGAGAGTACAGGGAGACATCTGAGCTAGAATTTGTCCTGGACACTGGTGTTTGCTCAGGGAAGCACAGTTATCAGACCCTGCTGATATGCAAAGGCCCATGAGATCACCAAACATTCAAGGCTCGGTAATGCAGATGTGATGCATGGAATGGCAAAGGGCAATAAGGCTGCCTTGATAAAACCATATTGTCTTTCTTTTTCTTTTGGGTAGTCAGCAGATGATGGTATCCTGTATTCCTCTGCAGCTGAAGCAGAAAAACCACCTTTTCTAATTGGTTTAGTTTCTTTTTTTTTCTTTTTTTTTTTTTGAGTTCTAAACTTATATTAGTCTACCTTAAGTGATGTTTGTACCATGGCTGTCTCCTCCAGACACTCCAGCCCAGGACCCTCCTGCCCAGCTGCTGGAGCCCAGCGTGGTGCCTGGGCATATGGGGTCCTTGCCCAAGTTGGGGGAACAGAGCTGCCGCATCACCCCTTGCAGGGTCAACCCATGGTAAAGCTGCGTGTGTATCCCAAAGGCACGGACACAGACATGGGACACTGACGTGGCCAGTCACTGTCTCCACACAACATGTTGACACGTATTGATCAGGCTGAGGAATGTGGCATAGGCTTAGAAGCAGTTTTGGCAGACTGAGTGGCATATTTTTTTAAGATAAAGACAAAATAGTGCACCAAAATATTCTTGAGAGTAAATATAATGAGCATCCATTTTCAGACAAATATCTGGCAATGTTAGGAGTCCTACAGGCTCTTCTCCATTTAAACAAGAAGTGTATAATTAAGGAATGTATTTCTCTTGGGTAGTCTTATTCACTTACAAAGAATGTACCATCTCCTGTATGTTCTAAAAATAACCAGAGGAATTAGTTTATCTTTGTGCTGTTCTTAACCCCTTCTTGTCATCATCTCGGTTAAAAGTTCTTTTTTTTCAGATCAATTTTTCACCTCCAGACTATTCCCCCTTTCCCATTTATCGCACTGCTGTTGTAGGAGTGAGAACTGCACTTTGTCGTAGCTGGGCTACTGTCTTTTCCCCACGTTGAGAGAGCATCCACTTACATTGGGACTGGTAAAAGGTTGACTAAGTAGTCTCTAAGGATAGAGAATGCCCGTAAGTGAGATTTTGCCCCATTTTGCAGTGTCCCTTTGGACTATAGAACTCCCAGCTTTAGTCTCTTTATGATAGCTTGAATAAACAGCTTGTGAGAAGCTTTCCTCAGCCAAACAAAGCCAGTTCTTCGAAAGCTCTTCAGAGTGTTGCATGTTGCTGTGCTGATGGGCGCACTGCTCTGGAAGCCTCACATCTACTCAGATGGAAATTTTTTCCCCCTTGCAACAAATGTCCATTCCACATCTGAGGGCTAGCAGAGAGACCATGCGTCTTCAATCTGGCTCGCATTGCTCCTATTTTCCTCCTTTACTTATGGACACCCAATGGTGAGTCATGAGGTGAGAGAGAATTAATTGCTGTCTTGCTGGTAGTTGGTCACAGCAAGGGAAGTGCAGGTAGTTTACATGTTGAAGACAGTGATGGTCTCAGCTGATGTGCAGCCTTCAAAACTGCAAACAAACAAAAAGACTGGAATGTGAGTAAACATGAGTGTTATTTGCTGTAACAAATTACTCCTGTTCAGAAAGACAAAATAGACAACTGAACAAATCCG
>NW_009723333.1:0-2158 GCF_000703405.1 Apaloderma vittatum | reverse complement strand
TTTCCCTTCAGGAAGAATTACAGGTGGGACAGCTGGCTTACAGGACATTTCTGTTAGCTGTCTATCATCCCACAAACGAACCATAAGTTTGACATCTGTATCATTTTCTGAAGTTCCCTCTTTCCAGAAAACCTATCCAGTCAAACTGAAATCCTCAGAAAGCTCTGAAAACCAGAAAACTACAAATGTCTCTATTAGAAGCTCCCCAGTGCCTGGTACTGCAAAGGTTTCCATGTGTACATTCTAGAAGGAGAGAAGCAGACACTTCCCTCCACTCCCACACTGTGAGATCCCACCAACATCCCCTGAAGATGCCAGTGAGAGCCAGACACCTGATCAGTCTTTTCTGCAACCAGACCTTTTCTGTGTTCTTTAAAATATCTGAATTACTAATGTTTCACTACTGCCAAGTGAAAGATTCATCTAATCTACTATTCTTGTATAAACATACATGCATAAGTTGCTTTGAAAATATACCTTCAGGTTAGATATACAGAATTAAATCTATGTAACTGTATCATGTTACATCAACCGTAGATTTAGCCCTTCAGAAGCTATACAACATTAGATCATACAAAAGCATGATTTGGAAACATCCTAACTGCTAAATACTAATCAGTTTGTTTATATTTCTTTTTTTTCCACCTGACTGATGAACTACTATTTCAGTGCAAATCATTTGCTAAGACTGATTTTTAATGCTTAGCCACAATAGAGTTTTCATGTACTCACCTTTATACTGGTCATAGTCTATGACGATGTAGGTAGTGTTCAAGAATGGATTTCAGGAGCATCTTACAAAACCCTAATATTTAAATTTGGATGCTTAAAATATTTTCAAACATAGTAGCAAACAATATTTGAGCATGCAAATTATGCCATTGAAAATCTGATGATATGTCTTCATTTAAAAATCAGCCATAAAATATTTGTGTGTTATATTGAAAAGGAGATCTTTGAAGCCTAAAGAAGAAAAGAACTACAACTTTCTCTTTTTTTCTTTTTTTTAAAAAAAAGTTGTGTTGAATCTTATTTTTTGCTTTAAGATAATAGGAATATTTTTACACTAGTTTTGAACTCTCCAGAACACACATTGTTCAAGTGTTTCACCTTGACTTCAGCAAGTCAAAAAGATCACATAGATTTCAGTATTTCAGTATTTCAAGCTAAGTGTTCTTCTGTGGAGACCATAATGCAACACTGAGAATCTTGCTGGTCCCATGGATTAATGCTTTTGTCCCTGAACATGCAAGTTGACATCTGTGATGCCTACACTTGAGCATTATCTCAAGCAAGACTGACAGTTTCTGTCAAATAGCATGTCAGGGGCAAAGCAAGATATAACCAACCAGTGACAGTGCCTGAAAATGTCAAAATCAGGATTATAAGAAAAAGCCTCACACAGCATCTGCCTATATCACGACACTGGAATGGACACAATGTTCCCTCATAATTTCCATTAAGTGTCACATTTCCATTAAGTGGCCCTGGTTCTCATGGGGGATTTCAACTACCCAGATATTTGCTGGAAGGCCTACACAGCCAGCCATCCTCAGTCCAGGAGGTTCCTCCAGCACATCCATGATAATTTTTTGATGCAAATGGTGAATGAGCCAACCAGGAGAGGAGAGCTGCTGGACCTTGTGCTCACGAACAGGGAATGTCTGTTTGAAGCAGTGAAGGTTGATGCAACCATGGCTGCAGCGACCATGAGATGACAGAGTTCAGGATCCTGTGCAGTAGGAACAGAATACCAAGCAGGATCGCAGCTCTGGACTTCAGAAGGGCCAACTTTGGCCTTTTCAGTCAATTGCTAGGGGATACCCCATGGGACAGGGTACTATAAGGTAAAGGGGCCCAAGAGAGTTGGTCACTATTCAAGGATCACTTCTTCCAGGCTCAGGATCAGTGCATCCCAGCAGGGAGGAAATCAAGAAAGAGATCCAGGAGACCTGCGTGGTTAACCAGGGATCTGCTGGGCAGATTCAGGTGGAAAGGGAGGGTATATAAATTGTGGAAGGAAAGGCTGGCCACTTGAGGGGAGTAAGAACTGCTGTCAGAGAATGTAGGGAGGCAGTTAGAAAAGCTAAGGCCTCCTTGGAATTAAAACTTGTGAGAGTGGTCAAGGACAGTAGAAAGGGCTTCTTTAAATACATTG
>NW_009723332.1:57955-85907 GCF_000703405.1 Apaloderma vittatum | reverse complement strand
GTAAATGTTTGCGTTACGGCCTTGAGATGAAAGGTGGTGTCTGAATGCAGGTGATCACTCTTAATGTTGCCTTCTTGGATGGTGGGAAGTGTGTTTGATTTAAGCCCACTTGGGTGTCCTGAAAGGTGCTACCTTGATAGTTGAAAGCTGAAGTTTCCAGAGTACTGAGTTTAATCTTATTTACATCTATACCTTTCTGTTTGCCCCCCTGAAAAAGTCTTACAGCTAATATTTAGGGTAATTTATGAGAAGCCTTTTTGCCTCAACTGAAATTACTATTATTTTTTTTTTAGAAGAGATCAGCGTTCTAGCATATCTTATTGTCTGCAAAATCAACAGACTTACAGTTCTATAGACTTAATTAGGCAGTGGAATTTACAACCTAAGATAAGATTTTTTTATGAGAAACTTTGATATGCTCAGTGGACTAGCCATAAACCTTTCCATTTAGTCATCATCTGTAAAATTATAGTTGCATACCATATCCTGATAGGCCAATAAAGATGTCATTTTCTGACTCTTGCAGAAGTATACTGTACAGCTGTAGGCATGGGTGTATAATTTCATTGTCCATTTTGGTTTGTCTTTGCGTAAAACTACGTGTAAAACCTAAGTAGCTTGAACTGAAGGCAGAGGGGGGTGTTCACTGTACCTGGTGACAAGCATTTGATCTCTTGTGTTTTTTGCTTGGAATATGTTTTGTGCTGTCTCCCTAGGATGGACAGCTGGCAGTGGGAGTGGAGCAGGAGATAGGGATGGAGTAATCCTTGCTTCAGTGCTTGGTATTTTTGTGACTGTGGCAGGAGAAAGTTGGTCCAGACGAGGTGTTCTGGTGGTATAGGCTTCCTGTAACCAGGTTACACCGTCCAACTCTGTACGTTTGCTTGCCATTGTAATTCCTTATGCAAATGGTTTCACAAATTCATGAAAGAAGTGCTGGGTTAAGGGAGGAGACTGCTTCTGTGTCTGATGCAGAAGAGAATGAAGCTTGTGGTTCACTTACATCGTAGGGTCCCTTTCCATGCTCTTGCTGTAGCTGAAAACCAGACATTTGCACAATGGCAAAGCTTTTTATTGTATCCTTCCAGCATGGTATCTTGCAGTCTGGCACAAAAATAAGTGCTTTTCTAGGCAAGATCAAAAAAGGTCAGTGCTCTTGTTTGCTGTTGTTTGTTTTTTAAGCCTTGTTACCTGCTTATTAGTTCTGTATGTATCTATCTGAAGTTCTGTATTTATCAGCAAGTACTAATCGGCGACTGCATCACACTGGCTCCATCTGTTGTCTGTTGCCAAGTCCTCTTTCTGACTTAGTAAGCTTCTTTTCATATGGTCCTGTCACTTTTTCTTAAGTTGAACACACTTCTGGTAGTGGCTAAGCCACTTTTTGATATGATTGGCCTATAGATGGGTTGCACTGGAGACCTGTAATAGCTCTTGCAACCAGGAGTGGGTTTTGCTGAGATAACTTTACTTTTGAAGGCTGATGTGTACTCTCCAGCTCTGTGGCTCACAAACTGTAAGTTACACATTTCCCGTGGTACCCAGACTCTGATGTCTCCAATGCTTTAACAACAACAGATTTGTAAATAAATTAGTCAAGACTATGTTACAATTCTGTTTGTGTGGCTGGTACCTGAAGTTAGCATGATACAGGGTGTTTCACTGTATCATGAAACCAGTAATACGGACTGGTGTTTCGGCTGTATTTTAAAGGTAGATTACAGAACGTGTTTTAAATATTTGTAGAGGTGATACTTCTAGCTAGAAAATACAAATACTGACCGCCTTGTGTGACAATGTATAAATGTAAGATTGCATCCAAGAGAAGTCAGTCCAGGTATGAATTTCAGCCTTTTTACTTTTATCTTCCTCCCTTTTCCAGGCATTCTTTTATTGCCTTTGCTGTGCTGGATTGTCTGGCTGGCTCCACTGAAACAACAGAACGCTGCTCCTCTGTACACACACCCCACACAACCCCCCTCCTCAGCGCTAATGGAACTGTCAGCCCTCAGTCATACACCTGGCAGAGAGGCTGAGGGGGAACTTCCTTGATTATTGAGATGTTACAATCCCTGTTGGTATTGGAAGGCTTTAATTCCCTTTGTTTTGTTGGAGAGCTAAGCAAATGTTAGCCTGCCGACACCTGGAAGGCATGAGCTGCTTCTCAGTGTCTTTACTGAGCTCTGTTTTGTTAGTCAAACATAATATATTAAAATTACCCATTTGAGGCAGCAGCTGTGTATTGTAAATGATCTACTCGAGTGATTATTTAACTCTAACGATGCTCTGTAACTAGGCTAGTCATGTCTGCACTGTGAACCAAAGTGACTAAAACCAGGCTAGGAGAGGAATGGAGTTTCGCAAGGTGCTTCTGTAAAGGTTTAGTTTTGTATTTTAATTGGACCCTAGAAACTGTTGGCAATTATACTATGGGCATAGGGTTCAAGTGGTTTTCTGTTTGTTTGTGGGTTTTTAATATTCCTCCCCACTCCACTTACATGTGCCAGAATTTATGCCTATGTTTGGTGCAAATATTTTTAAATCTACAACCTTGGCCTTGAATCCTGAGCTCTGCAGTAAGTTAATGGCTAGTCTCTCTGACTGGTTTTAAACTTGGCTATGATCACAAAATAAATCAGCTGTTTGTTTCAGCTTAGTCTCTCGTGGAGGTTTGTTTGCTTTATAAAACCACCGTGCAGTTGAGCAGACTTGCAGTTTCTGGAGTGGTGTAGCAGGACTAATGCAGGTCTCTTCTGAGGAATGCCAGCCCTATTTGTGGGAGAGCTTGTGCTATGACAGTACCGGCTGGAGCAAGGAATTATCCCCTACAGGGGGGATCAAATTAAAGCAAAATGTTACCTAAACGAAAACAGAAAATGTTGGGATTTTCATGTTTGAGTAGTGTCATAACTAAGACTATAAACTAAGACTTACCCTGTAAAAGCAGTTAAAAAGTCTTCAGCTACAGGATGAGGTGGGCCAAACAGAATTTTTGGTACTTGTAGCCAGCTTGTCTGTAAATATTCAATATTATCTCTCTCCTCAAACCAAGAAGCTAAGTTATGGACAAACCAAGGAGAGCAGATGACAGCAGTTGAGGAGAAAATTGTGGAACGTCTGGTTCTTTTTACCTGTTTAGCTTGATTTCTTGTGTTTCATTCCCAAACGTTTTTTGTTTAATTTTTTTTCTCTCCAGGCTAATGACCTCAAAGTCAGTTCAATCTGCGGAAGATTTTGTTCTTTCATTCCTTTGAAGCTTTTCTGAAATGTGCATATTACTACAGTGAATTCTTCCTCCCCAAGTTATTTTGTTAAATGGCACTTTCTAGCATAATTCTTTGATGTTTTAGTAGTACTGCGGTTTGAAGTCACATCAGACTGTGAATTTATATAGTTAACTCTTGGCAAATGAATTATGTCAAAGCTTTGGCATCTTGTTCTTCAGAAAACCTTTTCGAATTAATAACATGCAGCCACCAGATTTATTGCTTTCCAGGCTGAATGCCTAGCGACAGTCTTCTATGTCTAAAAATGGTTGTTGTTGTAAAGGCCATCTTGTAGGAAATCGGGAGTTTGACATCTGAGTGCACATATGCATATATAAAGATAGTGGAGACAGAACACATGATAGTAATGAATTATTGTAATTTTTTTTGTGAGGGTCTACTTTATTAACCTGAGATATTCAAGGGATGCTGCCAAAGTTGAGAAATCTTACCCACTTTTGTCTAAGAAGTATAAAATATTAAATATTGGTTAGTATATGTCACCTGTTAATTTTATGTTGTTGTGTGAGGTATAACTTGATGTGCTGTTGTGGGGTTTCCATCTGTGAATATTTGCAGGCCTAGGCATTGATTTTTGAAAGCCAAACCTCTAATTAACCAAATAAATGCTGTTAGCATTTGTATTCATGGTAATTTCTACAATGAAAAAAAACAAAACAATGCATTCATACAGTGGAGAAACTGACCTTAATATAATATTAAAGTGGATTTTTTTTTCCCTTCACATTTTGTTTTTTTAAAAATGAAATTAATATGCAGTAGGACATGAAACATTCAGAAATCATTATTTTCAGTAATGTAATAAATGGATGAGTAGAGCAGGTAGGCTTTTTGAGAGGTGCATTTCTAGATAATTGTTTTTGTCTCAGCAGAGTGGACTGCTTTTTTCTTGTATAAGGATGTCAAAAAAAATCAGTATGAAAACTGAGAATTTATTCATAAATGTTTTTTAGACTGTTTAGTGTCTTTTTTTTTTTTTTACTGTCAAGCATCCAATAAGAGTTTTTGAGTTGAACTTTACTATGAAAAAAATCCACCCAACAACCTTTTAGTTGGTTGCAGGTTTTGCAGGATAGTCCTGGATTCTGTTCAGTGCACTTTAATTAACCATACAAGGTAGTAAATTAAAGTACCTCAGACTGACTTGACAGTCAATTAAACCTTGGCTGATTTCATTGAGAATGTGATCATTAGTGTAATTGGCCAAAATGACAGGAGGCCCACTTGGAGTTGTGCCCACTTGAATTTTTCCTCTAATTCTGTGTATGCAATCCTGGGCAGAATACTAGACAAATGGAGGTCTATCCTAATAATTTCCAAGGTTTTCGTGTGGCTGTCTGGAAAGAAGGCAAACGCTAGCAGGCAAAAATGAAGGAATGGATTACTTGGGAATCCAGATGGCAAAACCTTGTGGGGTTTATGTTGTGTGAAGTACTTTGAATCTCTTCTTTCATTGTGGGATTTGTATAGAGTTTTACAAAGTTCACCATGTGATTTCAATCAAAAGGATGTGTATGTGTGAGGGAGACTTTTTTTTTTCTTTTTTTGTTAAATGGATTGTGAGACTATGTTGAGAGCTGATCTTTTGTTAACGGTATCTGGATACTTACGACAGACAGATTTAGGCTTTTACTCCCGTTTAAAACTGCTTACCTAACTTGGCATCTTCCCTGTTTTCTTTTTTGCACACATCTTGCTTTGCTTGAGAACTTTAAATTTAGAGTTGTGATTTACAGGTTGTCTTAGTTCACCGGGCTGCAGCAGGTGTGTGTTGTTTCGTTAGATTTAGCAGAGGTGTCCACCAAGCTCCAGGGTCCGCTTCCGTGTGGTGTAACTGTGATACTGGAGTGTCGCTGGGCGTTTCTGGGGCAAAGGCTTGCTCCATTCCTTGGAAAGGGTCTAGTGCATGTGGGTACTAATGTCGTGCAAGTAATTTCTAAAGAATTGATTAATTACAACAGGTTTTCTGGTCAGTCTCCAAAGATTCTTCCATCCCTTGTTCCATAAAATGAGTTGATAACAATGTGGTTTCCTGTCTGTCCTCCTTCCATAGGTAGCTAGTTCTTTCCTTACCTCCTTGAAAAGTAACCAAATGGTAGTTTGTCCCTCTCAGATCAAAAGGAATTATTTAAGCATGCCTTGGAAATTCCTGGACATCTTTGTAGCTGAGATTTTCTGGGCTATTTTTCTCAGCTGGGGAGGTGTAACAGGCTTATCTTTCCATGGTGCTTCTGTACCATTTCCAGACCCTCCCAAGACTCATGGGGCAAGAATATGAGGTCAGAAATTGGCTCCTGATCTGTGTGGCAGCCAGCCACACCGTAACATCAGACTGTGTAGTACTATCATCTGAGAAGTGTGGTAAGCTCACGCATGTGGGAAAGCGTGCATAGAAAATTCTGTAGGAATACCACGATGTGGGACTTGATAGAGATTAAGATTTCTTAATGAGACCTTGGTAAGACTCTGTCATACCCACGGACTGAAAGAGGTAAGTGTTAAAATGGTTGAAATAAATACCTTTGAAAAATACAGAGTTGGGTTTTTTGGAGGTGTTTTTTTTTTCCTTTTTTGGAGAAGACAACAAGAAGGACTATGTGTTTTTCTGATGTGTTGGCACAGAGCATCTCTGAAAGATACACCACATATAAAACATGGGCGTTGCAGCACTGCTCTATATTCAGAGGACAGCTGGTGTGTCTCTGTTTTTCTGATGCTCTTCAGATTTAGTGTATTGTTCAGGTTCTGTACATCTGTGTAAGTAGAAGTATAATTGTCCTGCTCCCTGCTTCACGATTGTTTGGTGCACCTTTTTTAAAACTATTTTTAATTGTTTCCTTCCCCTCCCTCTGTTTTTTTTACTCATCCTCAGGGAAGAAAAAAGAAAAGAGAGAGAGAGAAATCTGTTGTCTTTGTGACTGCTAATTTTGTTCAGCTTTTGTAGGGGCTCACTGTTGCTGTTAATGAAAGGTTAAGTGTGGAAAAGATGAATAACCTCCTATGTTTTTTAAAAAAAAAAAAGAAAAAAATGTAGGCCACCTGTCAAGTCTGCCAGTCCAAGATGAAATTGATGGGCTCCAAGGTCATCCTGATTACTTCATCATCCTCTTAAAAAGAAAAAAAAAAAAATTCCCATACTGTTGGTTCCCCCCACCTTTTCCACCCCACCACTTGCCAAATGCAACTTGCTTCCTGTGTTTTCCGTTGAACTGAAATGAATATAGCTTTAAAAAATGTGTTTATGGGGAGAATTGTTCTGACAGTTTCTTATAAGAATACTTTGGTTTTGTAGCAGGATTGTTGTTGTGTTTATAAATGTGGGGGCTCGATCTTTAGTGGGTATAAACTTGTGTTCCTATTGGTTAAGGAATTGGTCCTGGAACACTCACAGGTGGAAGCTTTGAAACAAAGGTTTTGGTGCTCCAGCTACTGTTATTGGCAACTAATAATTTTACTTATCTCAGCTGAAAATTGATGTGTATTTTGTACTTAGGGATCCTTTGTTCAGTCACTAATGTGAAGTGATTTCTTGCAATAGCAGTAAATTGGACACCAACTACTACAGAAGTAGGATAGGACATTACGTTTAGAGTTCCAAAACTATTCATCTCATAATAACCAGGATGTAAGGTATTTTCATGAATCTAAAGGAAGAATTCATTAGATTGTCTTTGCTGATGGTGCTGTGTGGCTGGTTGTGGTAGGTTCTTTTTTTTTTTTTTCCTTTTTCATGATCCTTTTTCTCCTTTTTTTTTTTTTTCATGCTTGGATATCTTTTGCTCTTTTTTTCCGCTTTTCTCTTAAACTGATGTAAGCTGTGTTGGAGTCCTATGTATTTACAGTAATGGTAATTTAAAATTTTTTTATTTTAGGATCCAACACAAGTAAAGAAGACAGCAAATTACCTAAGATGTGAGAAGTTCTCCCTTAGCAAAATAAAACCTTATTTTCAAAATGGACCGAAGTAAGCGGAATTCAATAGCAGGATTTCCACCACGCTTGGAGCGCGTTGAAGACTTGGACGGTGGCACTGGAGGAGAAGGAACTGCATCCCAGATAGGAAGAGTTTGTACCTCTTCATACAGAGCCCTGATAAGTGCCTTTTCCAGACTTACTCGTCTTGATGACTTCACATGTGAGAAAATTGGCTCTGGTTTCTTCTCTGAGGTGTTCAAGGTATGTATTTAGTTCTTTCCTCTCTTCATGCTGATTGCTTCATGTTTGGTGCTGAAAATGTACAAGCCAGCGTGTATACCAACTAAACTAAGAGTTTTGTTTTGGGGGTTTTTTTTGGTTTGCTTTTTCTTCTAATTTTCCTGTTTTGACAACTTTCTGTAGTGCATTTTATAGCAATTGTTTTTGTAGCCAGATATTTCTTAACACGAAATGAACTAATTTTTAAAGCTCTATGTGCCGCTGGAACGCATCTTTCCAGCTTTTATGGTGAAGCTGCTATGAGGTGTGTAAGGGTGCAAATAGACTTAGGTCATCTCTAAGTAACTGGGGAACAAGAGGTCTTGGTTTGTGTGAGTTTGGGAATTCACGTTTTGGAGTAGTTTTGTCTTAAGTCTATGTTGCTGATTTGACATTGTGTCTTTTCCTATTCTGTAAATTCAGGATGTAACTCTTTTTAATACTTGGACTTTTCCAGTGTTTAGGTTATGAATTTATCCTACAGTGGTATTGCGAATAATTTTTATGTTGTGACTTCAAAAATTTTTTAGTCAAATAGGTATATAGTTTGTAAACAGACTTTTACTGGGTGAAATAGTTATAATATTCTACCATGTGTTGTTGAGGAACATCATGGTGAAGTGCTCTGAGGCAAGATGCCTGCACATCTAGCAGAAAGGTACAGTATTATTGATCATTAGGAACTAAAAGTAGGTGGGGAAAAAGTGGCTAAAAGTAAAGGAGACTCAGCATCCATTAGTAAGGGATTTATTAAGAATATCTTATTTTAAGAGAGCACTTGCTTTAATCAGGTAGCAGCATACAGAAACAAACAGCTATTTGAGAATTTGCATTGAGACAAATCCCTGATACTCAGTTTGCCTTCCTGTGCATAAAGAAGTCTGATAACTGGAAAAACTTTTCTCTGCCATTCCCTGTTTCCGTAAGGTAGGCTAGACATCACATGGTGTCAGTCTGCAGCTAGTGGCGTTACTCCGAGAGGCGTGGTAGATGTCTTGAGTATCTAGGGCCTGTTTTCCCAGAAACAACCACAGACCTCCTGCAGGGAGACAATGAGCGATAAAGCTGCCTCTTTCACATGGGTTTCAAAGAAGTTCTGCTTCAGTTTTGGCACAAAGGGGTGAGAATGCATTAGGACCTTATCTTAGATGCAGTTCCATGCTCATTTAGGCAGGTTTCTGTTCTGCTAGTTTATCAGCCTGACCAACTCTGTCATTAATTCTACTGTGCCGATGATCAGATTTCATGCGAGAACCTTAATGTGCCTCCAGAAAGGAGAGCCTTGTGGTTTGACGCAGTTAAAGCTCAGTTTGGTCTGCAGGCTCTCAGCTAAATGGTTGAACTTGAGAAAAATCCAGGATAGTTCTAGACTTACTGCATAAGTAACTTTATAAGAGTAATGAGTCATTCCCTTTAAATTAGCAAAGGTGTCTTGAAAACCTGTATCACCTGAGCTTTTTCTGTTGTCTATTTGTCTTGCTTTGTGAGTATCATACACTGGGTTCACTCAAGTGTTGTGGCAAAGACTACTTGGAGTGTTTTGAGGGTGGGATTTTTGTTTTCCTGTGTAACTGATGTTTGTGATTTCTTCCCCTCAAATCATCTTCTGTGGAAACTCCTTTTTCAATATAGTCTGTCACAGTGGATAGAAGTTGCCTTCTCTTTACTTGGATAGGAATACATTACAGCTTTGATATGTATAAATGGTCATATGTGCTGTGAGTAATCTTTTAGTATTTCTGGTGCACCTTTATTCATGTGCATATTAGACTTTGAGGTTTATTCAACTGCATAAACTGTTAAACTAGCTTTTTTAATTTGATAGCCATCACTTTAACACTTCAAATTCACATTCACCTGAGTAGTATTATAGGTTTAGAAAACCTGAACTTTGTCAGGCTGTTAGCAATCTTGTTTGAAGCAGCTGACAGACTAGTACTTATTTTAATTTTCAATGGCAAGTGCAGCACACTGAGGCTGCTTTTAAGATTGAGCTGGGCAGAGCCTATTTATGTAAATAAACAATGCCCAGCCATGATCCCAAACCTTTAAATTCCTATCTGGGAATATGAGTAAGGGCTGATGGAGCCCTTAATTGTGGGGAGATAAGCATCATACTGAAACTAAATACTGTATTAGGAAATAGATACTAGTCGTTATAAAATGTGTGTGTTGGAACAGTGGTCAGACTAAAATTCAGGATCTTTTTCAATTCAAATATACCTGCAGATTCAAAGTTAGTACTAAATATTCAAGCTGCTGTAAAATTCCTTCAGGTGTTCTTGTCTCAACATTCAGTAGCTGAACTTTTGAGAGAGACTGGAAATACCTCAACTTTTGTCTGAATGTTAAAAATGGACTTCTTGAAGTTTATTGTTCATGTATACGTGAAATCAGGGATCGTGAATGCAATACAGAATTGTGGAAATTCAGCATCCTGCACGTTTGCGTGTTTGGAAGGTTGCTGTACAGGTGTGGTCACTGGGGAATTGGAGGGTTTTGACTCTTGAGGAGTGATGATGTCTTTTGCTATCCAGGGAAGAATTCATGGTTTTGTCTTGGGCAGTTCTGGATGCTAAAATAGTTGTTTCACTGTAGTTCTTCTGTAGTTGTAAATACACCTACCCATCTAATCAGCAGCGCTATCAGAAGATTGTTCAAGAGGAGGAAAACGATTTATGTTTGGGTGGCTCTGATTAGCTCTGTAGTGCAGGGACACCTCACTGCTGTTGTGATGAAAGGCTTAACTGCTGAAAGCTCCCTCCTCCATAACAGCTATGTATAATGGGGAAAAATAATTCCAAATTGTCAGGGAACATGCTAAACAAAACTGCTAAAGGTAGAGCAGCCCTCCAAAGATGATCTCTGGGACAGGCAGAGATCAAATTTGAAGACAGAACTCAAGTCAACAAGACCACAGTCTAGACCACCTTTAACTATGCTTTTAACCTCGTAGGAGTTGAGAGATTTACTATCTGAAATTAGTCATCTGAGAAAAAATTTCTTCCTGTGAAATACTCTAAGCATAATGTCAGTATAGTTTGTGTCTTCAGCATACACCTAGGAGGTTTATTCATATGATCAGTAAAAAATGTGCATAATACCTAAAAGAAATTTAAAAATCAGTTAACGAAATATTTAATGGTGGATGGACAAAGATGAGCCTATTGATGTATGACGTATAAGACGTAATGCAAAATAAACTGCCTCTTGGAGCCAAAATACTAAACAGCTGCGCATGAGTGCCTCCCATTTCAACATACTTGGTGTCAGCACCAAGCGCTAAGCACTCGGTTTACGATCCTCTATAACTTGAGATCCTTTCTGCCAAACTTGTGGCTACACAGTTTCCCCATTTTTGCACTTGTGCAGCAGATTTTTACCTAGTAAACCCTACTGGGTTAGATAATGCTGCATTTTTTGTGTATGGGTGTTGCACCCCTTCAAGCATTTCTTTATTTTTCAAGATCGCTTTCAATTCTAATCCTGACTAGGAAGTGCTTGGCCCTCCTTTACTCTCTGCTTTGACTTCAGGCAGATTCCTCCACAGTCCTACTTCATAATTTTACCAGTTTGCCTGTGAACCACTAGCTACTCCTTTTGATTATGATTTTACATTGCACCTTCATAGTATCACATTTATTTGTGAAGATGTCTTGTAAGATGCATTGAAGCCATTTGAAAAACAAGATATGATGAATCTTAGTGCTGATGTGACTTGGATGTCTTGAGAAACAAATGCTGGAAAGATGCTGATGACGCTCTGTGACGCACAGATTCCATAGCGCTATCCACATGCAAGGCCACGTCTGCATACAAAGAAAGGGCAGCGTACTCTTGGTTGACTGAGCAAGGGAGCGGTGGGTGCAGATGTCCTTGGGATATTCATACTGTATGTGCTTATCCTGTAAGGCTTCCTATTTGAATACTCTTCAATTCATCGACTAGTTGTTAGTCTTTTATTTTCTATGGTCAAATTTATGTGCTCCGAGTTTCAGAAGTGCTGACTGATCAGGGAAGGAGTGCCTGTCTAAATACGTAACTTGTGCCTGAGGCTAGGATCCTGTTTCTCGTATTTATTTAATGTCTTCAGGGTGCCTTAAACGTAAGCAGCATCCAGCTGTCTAATGTGAAAGGAGAAACAGGGCTCATGTAGAGCTGTGCTTAGGGCTAGCGTGAAGAAAGCTTTTATGTAATTCTTTTTATATAAAATATTTGTAACATAATGTTCTTACAACACAGCTTGTAGTTCTGTTACCTCTAACGTACACTGTCTAGTGCAATTTATGCTTGGTATCATTTATGATACTGTGTGTCTCAAGCACGTGGTCATGCTTGATCTCTGAAACAGCTGACTATGGTAGATCTGAGAGATACGATTGATCTGGCTTTCCCGAAGTGACTCATTGAGAGCTGCTTTTTTTGTGTGTTTGTGCTTCATGACATTATTACCATTCTGTTTGATTAACATCTCTCTCTGTGTTTGTCCATGATTATGCAGGCCTTGAGGAGTCCAGTGCAGAAATGTCTGATGTCGCTTTCTTCTTTTGGCCTGTGATCTAGGTTTGACAGAACCTGTGAGCTAGAACTGTGCAGTCGAGTAAGTGAGGGACTAACTTATAGGACTTCAGACACAGAAGTTATGAGGACAGGTCACTTGACGAAAAAACCTGTATCTGTCTTGGTTGGCATGAATATCTATTTTCATGTTATACTTCTCCTGTTATGTCTCATGATTAAACTATATGTTTTAAAATAAAAACATTATGGACTTCCCAAACAGTTAAGTCTTGGAAGAGTTACTAGGTCATTTATACACACACTGCCACATAATAACTTCCCAAACAGTTAAGTCTTGGAAGAGTTATTAGGTCATTTACACACACACTGCCACATAATCAAATGTTATCTTTTACCAGGAACAGGTATTTTGTCTACAGCGGATATTGACACCTAATACAACACAGGTATACCCCACACCCCTGTTGTTGATTTGTTTTTTTTTAAATTCTGTTCTGAAGACCTCAAAGACAGTACCATGGATTCCAGCACTCAGTGTGTAATCTCACTGTTGAAGATTTGTACCTAACTTGAAGTCTCTGGACCTACTAGTCTACCCAGTTTTTATTTGTATTATTTTGACTGGGCCAGAATCTTTCTAATACCTTTTCTTCCCTCCCTATAAAACTTGGCACGTGTTATTAAGTTAGGTTTTGACCCTTTTGGTGTGTTAAGTAGTCCCAATTTCTGTCTCTTCTTGTCCCACCCCCACTCCAGGACTGACCTAGTTCTTGCAGGTTTAAGTCTTTCCAGCGTCTTCTCCAACATATTTCTCTTTCGGTGTGTTAAGTAGTCCCAATTTCTGTCTCTTTTTTTGTCCCACCCCAACTCCAGGACTGACCTAGTTCTTGCAATACAGGTTTAAGTCTTTCCAGCATCTTCTCCAACATATTTCTCTTTTTGAAGTGGACATCTTAACACAGAATGCCCTAGTTTTGTTCTTAACAATGACATATAAAAACTATCATTTTGCTTTACAAATAATTGTTTTTTGTTTTACAAATAATGCACACCACTTGCTATCATAGCACATTAGTACCTTACGTTTAGTGGGTGCGAGTCTCCTCTCTGTAGCCTTCAATCCTTGTTTGTAGTGAGGTTTTTCATTTGAGTAGGTTAATTTTTGCTCAGATGGACTAAAGATATAAAGCGACCTTCACCATTTAATGAAATACGGTGAGTAGGATAATGCTACGAACTTAGAAGTTTCAAATTTGTCTGAATGGCAACTTCCATCAGCGAGCTGGAAGCGAATGGAGAATATTGAGTAACAGGAGGCCTGGCCCAGTTCCTCTGGAAGCTTGGTGAAAGACTTCCCTATCTTATGCTGCTTTGTCACGTATCTTGAGCTATCATTAGTCAGTCTTTAATCTAGTTCTGGTCTCTCTGTGTGCTCCTGTCCCCTCTGTGTGCATCTATTTGCTGCATTAATGGGTTGTCAGTCTTCAGGACTGTCAAATCAATACCTTCCCCGTAAATTCTGGCACCAGACTTTAGGCCAACATTACATTCTTAAAGGTGACGTTAGTATCTCTGTAAAATCACTACAGTGGGCAGAATGCTTGTATATTTTTGATGTAGAGGAATATAGGAAACCTAATTGTGTGTGGGTGTTTTGCTTTAAGGTAGCTGCAGAATATGAGATTTAGCGTTGCTGGAACCATTGCTTGGTTAACAGTGCATGTTTGAACTTATATCATGTCCCCAGACTTACAAATGCAGTAACAGGAATTTTCTTCTTGTTATTAGTAGTATACTGGAGATAATTGAGCTTATTTTTTTTTTCTGGAAACTACTGAGTAGACATAATTGCTTTCTACAAGTTTTGCTTATCTCAAGCTTTTGCATTTTTATTACTGTTTAGGCCTTCCTACCAGACTGTACATCTTTATGTGTTTTTCTTTGCTGTATAGATTTGTGGAGTCAAAAGCGTAGGGTTGGAAAAGACTTAATGTCATCTTGCTCTTCAACCTTTTGTCCCAGTGCAAAAGCAGCTTTATCTGTCGTTCTTCATGGACATCTCCTTAACTTATTCTTTAAAGCTGATAGTAGAGGCTACTGCGATGGAAGATTCAAACTCCAGGGTATCTCTGAAGAGTCAGTTTTACTGAGCATGAGACCAGTGGTATCATCATAAGCCACACTGGACCAAAAACCCTCCAGCAGTAGATTAGGCTGTTCTGACTTCTGTGAAGATGATGTGCAATGAAGAGCCCCTTCATCTGGTTGAGCTGGAAGGGCAGAAGCTCTTGGCAGAGGGATGGTAAAAATTTACTGAGGAAATGATAAAGCATCTGCAAGACTTGCTTTCCGTCATCTGTGTGTGCTTTCATACAGTCACACAGTCTCTGTTTAGAATGATGGTCATTTTGTCTTAAGGAACAGAATAGGAATGCTGTGCATTTAGAAGTCTGAAGTACAACAAAAGTATATTTTTGCATAACTCATAAGGTAGAATTTCTGATATTCAGGTTAAAAATATTCTGAAGGAAGCATTGAAGTAGAAGTCAGCTGATAATGTGAAGTTTCATGGGAAACCTCAAATTCGTCTTATGCTTTTTCTTCATCCTTACTGCTTCAGTTTCAAAGTTCTCTCGTTTTCTAATGTGTTTTGAACATCTAGTGTAAGGTTTGTCCTAGGAAAGGATCCTCTTTGATTGCTTCTGGAATTTGCAGCCTAATCAGGGGCCTGAACAAATATAGGCATTCTAAACACACAGCGTCCTCAATATTTATGGGACTATTTGATAGGCTTAAGGTGTTTTATTTTAGTTACCCTTTGAAATATTTGTGTGCAACTATCTAACTGTATTAAATACTTTTTCGACATTGGGTATTGTCTCTTCTAAAGCTGGAGAACTGTAATACTTGGTGTCAACACGTGGGAAAAATGAGCAATAAAGATTATTGAATAACTAGAAAAGTGAATGACTTCAATCTTAATATTTTCTGTATAAAAATGATGTCATTACAGTGCATAAATAGTCTTAACAATGAGGAGATGGTTGTTTGAAGGTACTTTTCAGTGTGGTGAAAAAAGGCACAATAAGGCCCTATGGCTAGAAGCTGTAGTGAGAAAAGTGCTTATTTTTTAAAATTATGTGGCTATGGGAACAGCCTCACCAACCAGAACTTGTATTCTCTCTCCTGTTGGTTGATTGGTGATATTTGTAGCCATCCTGGGTTGTTTTGTTTGTTTGTTTGTTTGTTTTTTTTTTAAATGTTTCTGACTAAGCTTGGCAAGGTATTGAGAAACTTGGCGTTACCGGCAGTTTAAGGCCACTAATTTTGAGACCTAATTGTCTAGACAATTGGATTTTAATTTAATTATTTTACTGAAGAATTTGTTTTTTTTTTTTTTCTCCTTGAGATTGATGTTGCTGCATCAGGCAAAATGAGATACTTCAGGCTCTGCTTATGACATACAGTGTCAGAAGTCCTTGTCGCTTGAAAAATGAGTAGGGAATGAGTAAGTAGATTAGATCTGCATAGCCAATATTTAGAATAATATTTGGTTTTGTAGGCATGAGGAATATACCTTGTGATTGAGAAGTGACACTAGTTTGAGCTGTGTGTGTCTTCCCTCACGCAGGTGTCGTGTGGTGTTCTTCTAAATTTCTTCTTTCATTCTGTTGCAGTGGGATAGAGCTGTTGGAGTTGTCACTGCCTTCCCTAGGGGATATGATGCCTGTGAGAAAGACAGAGAGCAAATCTTGTCCACACCTCTTCGTCTCATTTCTTATTTCATTGGCGTTCAATTTTAAACTGAGAATCTTCCCCTTTGATTAGTGGAGGAAATTCTTTGCTGATGATGATGGAAGCAAGATATTTGAATCTTAAGGTCTCTTATATGAAGTTACAGTTTAAAGCACAGCACTGATGGTTTCCTTGGGCGTACTTCACTCTGTGTGTTACATAAACTGGCAGAGAAGGCTAGAATAACTTTGAAACTTTGTGTCAAGTTCTTGAGTTATATCAGCTAGGTGGTACTAGTCTTTTCTGCTCTGATATTTGTCAGGAGTAGGAGGAAGCACCATTCTGGAACTGAGATGAGGCATATATCTCAAGGATATTCGTGCTTTCTTAGTCAAAGTAGAACTCTTGTGAGTTTGGTTTGTCTCGTACTGATGTGTGAATTATCAGCCTTTTCAAACCCTTCTACTATCTGCTAAGATGATCTGCATGGTAACCACTAAACCAGACAGCTGTCTTCCTCTCGCTAATGATTTTTTAGGTTACTGAGGTGCAAAGTTGCTGTCATCCTAGACCTTGTCACTTAATTAGCTAATGATTTTATAGGGCATAGACTGTGGAGACAAGTAGCCTTACTCCAACACAGATCATTAAAGTAGGAATTCAAAATGTCGTATGCGTTACTGTTCTTTCCGGATTGCGCAACTGGGGCAAAATACTTCATCCCCATTCATGTGTGAGTGTCACTAAAATACAGAACTACCTCTCTGACTTGCAGGGCTCTCTTATTCTCACATTTAGCAAAACTGAGAATGCGAAATTGAGGAGCATTTCACATTTGTAACCTGAAATAAGTCCTGATTTTTATTTCTTTTTCTGGCTCAAAGTCTTAAGATGTGCACATTACAATCACCTTGTAACATCAGCTGAGGAAACTCTGGGAGGGGCTCAAAAGCTGTCACCAGGTAGCAGATCTGGTGGAAGCCTTGCCTATTGTAGTGGTATTGAAAAACTTTATGAAAATTTTCAAAACCATATTTCTGTAAAACTTTTTCATACAGTCCTACTTGGTATCACTACAAGTAAGTCTAAAACTATACTGAGTGATGCAAATTAAAATTTTTTGCTAACACTACAATTTGCTTTCTCTGGTTTGGTCAGCCAGCTTCTCTGCTGAAAAAAGAAACCTTTGGAGAATATGGCAGAAGTGTTATTATACCCTGAAAGTGAAGGATTTGTTTCTTTAGTAAAAAGCCAGGACAGTAATCACTGAAACATACTTGATGCTAAAAGAATACTCAGTCAAAAAAACCGAATGTACATTAGTGTAAAGTTGTTCATTTTGAAATGTACTTACTGTTTGGAAACTTGGCCTCTTCTACCACTTGTTGAGCAGCTGATATGTTGAATGTCTGAGGTAAATCCTCACTGTCCTCACAACCAGAGAGAATGATCACAAATTCTGTCAACAATAAGGCACTCTGATACTGTAACAAGTGGGACTTTGCTATAAGAGATCAGCCCCGGTTGGATTTTATGTTCAGTGCAGTGACTTCTGTAGTTCTGAGTCCTTCAGGCTTTTGATTTTCTTCAGGAAGAAAAGTTGTGCCAATCTGAGTATTGTTGTGCAGTTTCCCAGGGGCAAAGCGGCAGCAAGATTCCCTTGGCACAGAAATGTTTGTGTGCTTTTTTCTTATTTTCTGTAATAATTTCTCAAGCACAGTTAAATGATCAGTTTAGTTTTCTGATCTGGATGGAGATGTGCTGGGTTGGCAGCTCGGGGATTTTCTGTGTTTTGCCAGCTGGCAAACATGCACATTTGTGTAAGCTCATTCATAGCTGATGCTGAGAGACAGGTGCTGATTTACTGTTCTTCAGATAACTGTGCTGGCATATGTCCAGTGTGAAGAGGACTGCGCTTAGAGAACAAGAGTGCATCGCTTAAGATCGTTGTGACACACCTCTCTGAATACTTACTGGTATTGGGAGAGAGGGAAGGTTAAATGTATTTCAGTGTTGGGTTTTGCTGCCTGTGTCTGAAGAATGTCTGTGTCATAGTAATACACAGGCACGTGCTACTGACTAATAGGAAATCTAAAAATGAGAAGTGCAAATTTTTGATGGCAGTAACAGAAAAGAGATGTTGTTTACAGTCTCAAATCTACCAGAGAAAGGAACTCCAAAACCTGTATGGTATGGCTTCTGTTCATCTTTACTGCTTCAGCTGTGGGAAATTCTGTATGCAAGTCGTCCAGAACATCTTGTTCCCAGTAGGTGCTGAGGCCATTCCCAAATTATAAGGACTCCCTTCTCCTGTCTGCACGCTCTCTGTGCCTGGGAGTCTCCGTGGCTGCTGACCCCATCTCGCTGTGCTTGTCCCAGCCTGGGAGCAGTTTGGGGCAGCTGCGTGGCCCTTGGTGCACCGCTCTACACGAGTGGGACCTCTGTTGGATGGTCTGGTTGAGGAGAGGACAGAGCTGTGAAACATCCGCTGGAGTAATCGATACTGAGACAGCATTGCTTTGTTAACTAATCCGTAGCTGACAATAGGTCTAACACTGAGTCACTACTGACAGTTTGTAATTTTCACATCAGCTGCCTGCAGTTACGTCCTGCAAATGCAATTCGGGTGCTTCCTAGCCTTTACTGACAATGGTGGGACACACAAGGAATTGCGTGGTATATTTAATTAGCTGCTCTTTTGCTAGGAGAACTCAATTCTCAAGAGGAGCATTTCCATGAAGGCTTAAGTTAAAAGAAACTGATTAGAACTTTTGTTTTGCCTATAGCCTGAAAGTTACTAAATGCAGTAATTTGTAAAAACTTAAGTATCTTCAAGTAAGCAAAATGTAGCTCTTTCATACTTACTGCTCTCTTCTTTTTTGGTTGTGGTCAAATCCTAGTGCTGTAACTTTGATTATGGTAGCAGCAGTCATATGCCAGCAGGCTCTGTTCTGAAATGTGAGACTGACTTCCTTTCTCATGCATGGTAACATTTATTTGAAAGATTTATCAAGGAAACGTAAGGAAATTATTTCTGCCTAAAATAAAACCTTCTCTCAAGGCTCCCATACAGATTTTGAAAACAAAGCCAACAAATGTGTTTGATGAATAGCAATGATGACATCATTGGTATGTGGGGGGACTGCATGCTCAGTACCAAACTTGTAATATACTGCAAAAGAGTATATTAAGGTACAATTATATGACAGGAAAACTCAGCCTGAAGAGTGTTTTGCTTCAAAAGCATTTGCAGATAATGTAAATCTCATCATCTCTCATACAGGGTAAACCCATAGTAACACAGGAGATTATTTAACTGTAAGTATTAAAAATTAAATAGGAAAATAAGGACACAGATACAGTATCTGATTATGTATTATCTTTGAATGTTGCAATTAATCATTTGCAGATATCAAACCTCCTGGCAGGTGGATAGCAATGTCACCTCCGTTTTGCAGATACACTTGAAGAGGGAACGAAAGTAAGTGAAGCAGCATACCCAGGGTTGTTCCTTGAGCTGAGTGTAGCTCAAGATGATAGCTAATATAAAAAATGAAGAATAAGCTCCTGGTTCTGTACTTGAATTTCATTATTTCTTCTGCTTTCCTGGCTACAACATTAGACTTAGGTATTAAATACATACTTGAACTGTGAACTGTAGTTGTGCTACAATGCCCTCTGCAATTTCTTGCCTAGTACTTAAGGGGTGGGTCCATGTTCCTTCTCCTGGATTGCGGGAGGGAAATTTATATAGTTACATTCTGCTGAACTGGCTACAAAAGCAGTGAACTTCCCCATCCAGGCTGTGCCTGTTTATATCTCATCTCAAACTGTGGAACAATAGTCCTCTGATTAATTTGTGCTTTCTCTCAAAATAAGACTGTAGTCTCTTTTCATCTTTATGATTTGATTGAGATCAAGTTAATGGCAGAGAGAAATGTGCAGATTCCTATCAATTAATGGTTTGTTTAAAATAAATGAATGCTCTATTTTGGGCCCTGGTTCTACATTACAGTGGGCAAAGAAAAACAGAATACAAAAGAAAAATTGAGGGGTTTTTGGCACACACAGATGGGCTTACAAAGTATCAATGGTACTGCTGTCTCACTAATTATAAATTCACTTTAGTTGGCAAAAAAAATGGCGAACTTGTTTGACTGTAGGTGTGGAATATGCTGTAGTAATTGAACTTCTTACTTTGCTGAATTTGGTGATGCTATAAGCTACTAAAGTTATCAAAGTAGGATCTTTGTTTGCTGACCAAACCTTTGTACTAAAGGGAAAGTGTTAAAGGCTCCAACTTCTTCTGTGTATTTCTCACAACTATTTTTAGTAATAGAAAGTAGTGGAGTCACAGTTACTGTCAGGCTTTTAAAAAGTTTTGGGTTTTGTTTAGTACCTTGTTTCTGTATGTCTCCTGAACCTGTGCATAAACTCTTGTAACACAAGCTGACTAGTTTTGTTTGGCAAAATTTTGTTGCACTTGGCAGACTTCTCTCTTGCTGCAAGAACTTAAAGCATAATGACTTTATACACCACTACGCTGAAGACGAACACAACCCACTCTGACTCCCTAGCATCAACGTAGCAGCTTAGTATTACCTTAACTTATGTATTTCTTTAAGCTTCTGTTTGTCACTGCAAATTTTCCTAGCGACTTGAGATTTTTGACTTGATATAGGCACTGCTGCTATGAATATGTGTCTGACAGTGGGTACGTTTTGATGTTTAGAAAAAGCATTTGAGATTCTAGTTTTACAAACAGTATGATCTAAGCTGAAAAACAGGGTTGTTAGGGATTATTAAATGGAGCTTTTTTTCTTCAGTCAAGTATAGAGTTTAGGCATTATTTTAATATATTCATCCTCAAGGCATGAATATATGTCCGTATGAGTATAATGAGTATAATGGCTTGGTGGCTTGACTGTGGTGTATGAAATACATCTGACTCTATTTTTTTAATAATATTTATTTATTTATTTTCAAGATTCATTCTACTATCACAGCAAGGAAGTAAACTGTTTTTGAAAGAGAGAGAGGCCAAATGCCGTTATCTGCTTCAGGACTGTTTCTCTGTCATTTAGTAGGGAATCATGTGATGCAGTCTTTAATAATAATTATTTTTTTATCATCTCGTGTTTCTCAATAGCTTTATTGTGGATTAAATCAATCAAAATCATACTGTATAGCATAGTTAATGCAAACAGTCTAGCAAGGTAACTAAGGTAGCATCTTCATCTGTGGTCATCATAAGAAAAAGTACTTGCAAATCAGATGAAGACAGACTGTTACAGGGAAGAGTTTGATGGAAGGTGACATAAGTAAGTACAAAGCCGTTTGACATTTGCTCTTATTTCACTAACATGAAGGGTGCAGGCTGAATGCGGAGGAAATATTTGAATTTGTAAGTGTAAGGTTGGTGAGCCAGTGTAAAAATATGTGCAGCATTCTTGTGGATAGTACAGTGAGCTCAGAAACCAGAAGCAAACTTGGGGAAGGCCGTATGTTTGGATTAGAGAGGACTCCTTTTAAAATGGTACTTTGGACACAGGACAGGAAAGATGAAATGGCCAGATGAAGACTTAGGCGAGTAGAAGAATGAAGAAAGAATTGGTGTGTGTGCTAGAGCTAGAATGGCCACATGATTTTATGTAGTAGGCTGTAAAAGTAAAGATCTGTAAATGTAATTAAGCGGTGAGGCTAGATACTGGAAGAGGGGAAGGTAAGGGAAAAGTGGAAAGCAATTAAATGCAGTTTTGGAAGAGAATAGTGACAAAATACTTCCAGCTATGTAATTATGATTTGGAAAATAATGAAACTGCAGTGAAAAAATAGGGGCAAAACTGAAAGCTGTATTGGCAGATTTATAAGATCTGCATTAGGGAATGTTCTTCGGGCGCTTATTCCAAGACCACGTGGAAAAGAACAGTCAAAAAAGCCTTGTGAAAGATGAAGTTAGGCTAAAATTCAGCTGTTGCTTAAATGCTTTTCCCCTTCAGTCCAGGCAAAAAGTGGAAGTAATATAAATATTTGGATTTTCAGAAAGCCCTCACATATCTGTATGGCTTAATAAATAATGTATTTAGTTTGGGGTTTTTTTAAATAGTAAAGTACTTTGCAGTGAAGCAGCAAGCTGAAAATTAAACCCACCAAATTTTGCAAATACTCCTTGTGTGAACCTGGTACAACGGTTATATTGAATGTGAACCCCGCTCAATCTCTATTATGAGATTTTTCTCAGACATATTACTATTTCGAAATCCATGACTCCCTCGATTTCTCACTTGCCATTAAAGGAAGGGGTAAGGTCCAGGATTAGAACACAGTTTGGAGACACAGTGAGCAGGCAGGCTGTGCCACTAGCCATTGCCAGGTCAAAGTACTCTGATCCGAGAAGAATCGGAGTGCAAAGGGGCGATTGAACTGCTGCCAGCAATGAAACAGGGAGGCAGTATCTGGTTACTGTGACCTCGGAGATGGAAACACACAGGTAAGCAGACTGAGAAGTCAGCAGCACGTGCAAAGCAGCATGGGAGAGCAGCTGTAGGATTGTCAAAATATTTCTAAGCAGCCACATGATCGTCCAGACATCACTGAAAGGTTACTTGCTCTGATATGCACGGAACCTTAATTAATAATAATGTCAACAGCGTTAAAAGCTTTACAGCAATCTGCAAGTTACATCAGTGAAGGGTTTGAATCGCATGAGTGAGTCCCTGTTTATGTTGAGTGCATGAGCGTATGCCTGAGGCAAACCGCCTTGTAAACAAATGTTAAATTGGAGCAGCAACCTTTCCAAAAGGTGGTCAAAACATCACCTCCGTGTTTTCATTGCACAGAGGTGGCCTGAAAGGAGATGAAGGGTTAAACCTAGACACTTTGATGTGATTTTGACAAGGGATACTAAAATAGATCCAAATTTTGTTTATGGTATGACTAACAGGTAAGTAGGCACCGATAGCTCTTTCTACCTTGATGATCCAGAGCTTGACTGAGACCTTGAAGATAGGACCTGTCTGTTTTCTGTTGGCAGTTCATTCTTGCCACAGAAGGGCTTTTTGGCAGCAGTGTTTCAGAGGAGAGAACACGATTACCCTTATGTATATTCCAAGTGAGTAGCATTGTGTTCCATAACATATAAACTGATATTTGATTTTATTCATAACACTGGATATTGTCCTCTTGATAAGATGCCCTCCCACCTCCAGTTCTGCTTATTCGTCCTTGCTTAAAGGGTAGCTAGCAAAAGTTTTCCCACCTCTTCTTTGGTTTGATTAGGTAATTTGGTGTTCTATCAGATTGGACAGGAATACATCCTCCAGTTGAAATAAAATTGCTGATGTTACCTTACAGTGTCCCTTTAGGTGAAACAAAGCACAGCACAGTGTTGAGTGCTGTTTAGAGTGCAGTTATACGGACAGAATATGCTGTATATGCTAGAAATCTGAGCTATTTCCAAGCATGCGTAGAATAATTTTATAAAACAAATGAAAGGACCTCCCCTCCCCCAGCCTTACTACAGAAGCTTGTTCAGTTTTTCAAGACTGAAAAAACTGCAGAATATTCTCTGAAATAGAGAATGACAAAATCTGTCTTTGCAAAAGCAGTTCAGTGTTCTCTGAATATGGAGTTATTACTGTGGACCGCTGGACCTTTGAGAAGCAGTTGCTAACGGCTTCCTCTAGTGTATCAGACCTGAAAACCCAGGAAGCATGCAGGACACGGTGCTCCAAAACCTGACCCACCTTCTTTTCTGAGGTCCCTAGCTCAAGAAGAGTGGTCGGAACCAAGAAGAGACAAAAGACAAGGAAAAAGAGACAAAAGACAAGGAAAAAGAGACAAAAGACAAGGAAAAAGGTCCTATGATAAATTCTACTTTTACCTCAGAGCTGAGGCAAAAGGACTTTAAATTTTGGCATGGAACTGAGCAAATTACAAAAATGGACAGAAAATTAAGAGGTAGCTAGCAGAGTTAATAAGAAGGCAAATACTGTTTAAGACCACACTCTATCTGAATTCTTGCTTACCTTCTACCTCTGTTTATTTCCTTTTGGCATACCTTGAAGCTTCTGTGCTAGTGAAAACCCGATTTCTGAGGAAGTTCTGTTGTAGGAGTTAAGTTCCTTCAAATTCTTTCCCATTCCCTGCAAACTCCAAATTACTCTGCCACAGCACCCAAGACTATGAAACCTTCTGCTGCTGTGTATAGCTTCAAAGCTTTTAATTTGTCCTCTTAAATTGAATTTGCATTGTTGGAATGTCTTCCTTTCTTAAATCTGTGAAAGCATTTTTAATTTTTTTTTATTCCTTAGCCGAAGCCTTACTACTAATAAAACTAATGCATTATTAAAATATGTTTTTAAAGTCTGGATATAGATGCTGACCTGTCCAGCTTAGCTTGTTCATTCAAAATTGACTGGGTATGCAAAAGCTGCTTAACATTAAAAATTAATGAAAGCATACAATAGACACAAGAAACCTGACAAGTAACAATAAACCTCATCAACTTAACGTGCAATCATCCCACTTAAAACCAATAAGCTTGCCAAACAGGCAAGACAGGTTGTGTGCAGAAGGATTCTAGATTATCTCGTTATAGTGCACTAAAGCTGTAGTTCAACCAGTTTTATTTTAAATCCAGCATTGCCACTGAAAGGAGGAGTCCCGTGCTTATGACCTTGCTGTTGGTTTCTGCTCTCGGTGCTAGTTTCTGTGTCCTTCTCCACGTTCTTTCTCTTATCCTTCTTGCACTGGGATTACTGGGTGACTGTGGGTGAGGCATCTGAAGAGCTTATGTGCACGGGCAGGGGAAAAAGCAGGAGAAAAAGGTCTGTGGGCTATTTTTTCTACTCACCCAGTACCTCAGTGTTGCTTACCACACTTAACTGTGATCTTTCCAATGCTACCCTATACTTCAGACTAGGGCGGGAATAGGCAATTCGTTAGCGTTACGGAAGACACACATCTGAAACGTAACACCCTTTCCTCCTAGTACATCCCCGTGCTGAATTCATAATGTTTTGTGTCTAGGTGAGCGCGTTTAGCTGAAATACTCCCCTTGTTCTTGCCAGTATGGTGTGTAAATAAAACTTGAAAAATGAGCGTCATTTGCTGCCTCGGACCTACCAGGGAGCTTCACTTCCAAAAAAAACATACCCAGCTTTCTTCTTGCATCTACTTATCATGAGTTCAGCTATTCTTTCTGTAACTGATGTATCACAGCCAAAGAATTGTTTTATTGGAAAAGATTGCAAGCAGAGTCTGCCAGAATAAAAGGACGCAGGCTGCCATTCTTTAAAATGTAGGTAGATTATAGGTACCTACATAATAATATAGATTTCTGGTTTTAATTGGAAAGCTGCTGAGAGTCTTAAATTCTGGCATCACAGACTTTTTTAAACTAATCTCCATAAGCATGAATGAATTTGCTGTGGTGGTAGTTGAGTGCTTTCAGAAATACATATTTTCTGTATATGAGCTGCTGGTACTGATGTAGGAGGAAAATAATCAGAACACAATTTCTTTGAAGACTGCCAGTGTGCATGTGGGAATGCCCAACGGTGGGGAAATCCAAAGGATTAACAAGCTTTACACTATCTTGATAACTTCTTTCTAATAGTACCACATGTCTACGTAATTCTGGTCTGGTTGCTGACAAATAGGCTGTTGGAGAGTATCAGGTTAGAAATGGCCGCATTCAAGCATTTCTAGCTGGGGAAGGTGACTCTGAATGGTGTGCTGGTTCTGCACATTTTCTAGAAAAATCCTCTTTTTCATGCTGGTGCTCTGCAGCCACTACTAACCTTCTAGACTCTGTGGTGCTATATCCATAACCTCTCTGCTTTGCAGCAGGGGTTGGTGTGAATGCTTTCTGTCCACCGAATGTATCATCTGGTTCATGGTCTTGGTTCAGGAATAAACGCTCAATGCCTCTGAAATCTGCCCTGTAGCTGTAACCAGCAGATCCTCTCACAACACATCCTGTGGAACAATAACAGCAACCACTGGAATGGGAAAACAATAGGAACATGAGTGGAATGAAGGTGAGTTTTGTAGATCTTGCAGTAGGAAGCTTCCTCTCCCTGGACAAGTCAGTGGCTTTCCTCACTTGTATAAGGAAACTAACTGCATTTTTTTTTCCCAAAACTTCTCAAGCTTTCTGTCATCACCAGTTGGATTGTATGCTTATAGAAGGTCTGTATGATAAAAACTACAGAAATCAGAGTATAGATCGAGTCGTTTATCATGAAGGATCTCTAAGTTGTGCTGCAATGGTGCTGTGCCTTGTCTTACATTTCATATCCGTACCATTTCTTGCTTCTGTCCTATAGGTAAGGCACAGAACTTCAGACCAGATAATGGCTTTGAAGATGAACAAGCTGAACAGCAACAGAGCAAACATGCTGAAAGAGGTTCAACTTATGAATAGACTCTCACATCCAAACATCTTAAGGTATACAGGCTTTTTTTCTGAACCGTTGTCTTTAGTAGAGCTTCCCTATTTTCAATTTTTAGTTATTATCTGTTTTTTTATTTATGCCCATTTTTTATTATTTTTTTCTTAAAACCCCCAAACCCTGTGAACAGAATTTTTACTCATAATATACTATATTAGTTCTATCCCAGTATATTTATTCAGGTGTTGTAGTAATCTCTACCTAATTAGAATTCTTAGTCTCTTCTCTGCTCCAAGGTGAAGTGAGGTCCCAGCAACTCCTCTGGCTCTTCTGTTTGTGGGTTTGTTGGGGGTTTTTTTGGTGTTTTGTTTTTTTTTTTTTCCTAAATTATGTCAGGTATCTGGCTTTTTAGGTTTCAGGATCATTAATTGTTTCTTGCATCTATCAACTACTTTCTTTCCCTCCGAATCCTTAGGTAAGCCGTATATGATCCTAGGGACTGATGGAGCTGCTTTTTTCATAAGATTTCTGAAAAGAGTAACTTAGAGGATTAGCATTGTCAGAATCATGAAGTCGATATATTTCATCAGTTTATTAACTTTCTGTGGTTTGTAAATCTTATTTTTAAAAACATCTAGCTTTACAAGTCTGTTAAAAATCAAGTATTTAATTTGGGCTGGAATGAGAGAAAGTAGGAAAGGGGTAGTTTGACAGGCAAGAAGCATTCAGCTGGAGCTTAGTGTAACCCTGTTCCCCCTTGAATAGAGTTATACAGATGTTGCTGAGAACAAAAGTTACTGTGCTCAGTTCTGAGTAATTGCTGAAATTCGGATGTCTTATGATGTCTGAAAGATCATGTCGACGATATACTGGTCCCTTCTGGCCCTAGAGCCTACGAATAATTTGAAGTCAGTGGTGCTGCACAGATGGTCCTGAAGAAGGAAGAATAATGCCTTGATTTGTGCATGAAGCAGAAAAGGAATTCCATTTGGTCTCGCGGTTATTACAGGATTGATAGAGAAATCTTTTTTTCCTGTGTGCTCCACTAAGCAGTTATGAGTGAATACATAGGAAATAAATAACTTAAATAGAAACAGTTTATCTTTGCATAATTTGTTTTGAAGAATAAGCTGCGCTTGCTGTATGAGTGACTTGATTTGAGGCGTCTTCAAAGAGAGTAGGTTCCCTGGTAAAAAATGTTGCCTTTTTTCTTATGTATTAGGTAAGTACCCTTACTACGGAAAATGCAAATGGAAAAACTGTATTAAGTTTTAGTTTATTATTTGATTGAGTAATAATATAAAGTGAGAACTATTATTTTTCTTTCTGTAGCAGATGACTTGGCATTATGTGTCATTTTATTTTTGGTTTAAAATCACCTACTGCAGTGTTTCCAGTTTTCAGTCCCTTTATATCTTGGAGAAGATTTTGCCCTTTTTAAATATTACCTGTTTGTGTGTATATATATATATACACACACACACAAATGTAAACATCTCTATTTCAGAAACCTTTAAATCATTAATGCTTCTACTAGGGTTGTCAGAATTAGTTTTGGACCTATTTTGCACCTTAGAAACATAATAAAAATAGTATTTGATAATAATTTGCCTATTAAATCATTAATGCTTCTACTAGGGTTGTCAAAATTAGTTTAGGACCTACTTGGCACCTTAGAAACATAATATAAAGAGCATTTGATAAAAATTTGCCTTTGTAGTAAAGTGAGAGGTGAAAATGTGTTGTCGAGTAAGAGCAGCTGGGGTATTATTGCTGAGAGTTCACTAGAAAAATGTTCTACAACAACATGTTCCTGCT
>NW_009723332.1:43456-57945 GCF_000703405.1 Apaloderma vittatum | reverse complement strand
TGCTGAAACATTTTCTGGGATTCTTTTTAGAAATTGTAAGCTTTTATTAGTATTTAAAGGGAAGGACCTTCTTCCGAAAGGTTCTAATGTATAACTTCTGCCTTCCAGGGACTATGAACTACCTCACTTTGCTGTTAAATGTTATTTTATTCACCTAATTTCTGTCCTTTGAAGTTTTTCCTTTGTATTACTGAGTAAGCTGTTTTGTCACCAGCATCAAGTGTAATTATTTATTGGTTAGTCACTGGATCTCCTCCACATGCCTTAAAGGTGTACTCTGATTTATGTAATACGTACATCTGAGCTGCTTCATCTTCTGTAGGCTCTAGGACTGCCCACTGTTAAGTCATACTGTAAAGAAGTTACTTTCCTTAGTGCTGATCTCTTTACTGGGAAGAACAGTGGATTCTAAGGCTGAAATGTTGAGACCATGTTGTGCAGTGATTAATTGTAACGAGTAGAGGGCTGCGAGGTGCTCTGATATCAAATGTCTTGTAAAATTATGAAACTGGATAGCTGCTGGCTTTATGGCATCCAAAATCTGCTCTCAGCCTATTCCAACATGTGCAGATCAGTCAGTTAATGTTTTAGACAGTGAATGTCAGATTCAGCAGTGATGCATTTCGTTTGGTATACTAAAATCTTCCTTAATCTGGGTGCATGGTTATGTTTTCGAACACCCTGATGCTTTGATACCTAAAATTTGTAACTGAGTCAATATTTTTGTTCTATAATTCCTCCCTGGTTTACATGAACTAGGTGATATGAAAGAGAGAAAAGATTCCTCTTCCTAGTAGTGTACTTGATAGCTGAAGATCATTGTTATCCTTTGGGTGATTAAAAAACCTATCACTTTGCCAATGCTCTAAAATACAGAGCAAGCTTTTACAAGCTGTCAATTCCAATGTGCCCACAGTTAACATCAGGATGTTGTTGCAAAGGCTGCGCTGATGTGAGTAATAAATATAGCTGGATGTTTCAAGCTGCTTGTGCTTCTGTGCTGTCCATATCAAGTCATTTTCAGTGTTAAGGATGCCTTTTGAGTTTTTATCCTTGTCTGCAATTCCTGTTCTGGAGTGTGAACTAGTCGATAGTTGCTGACTTTGTTCCGTTCTTTAACTTGGTAGAGATTACCTAGAGGACCAGTGGGTGTTTTTAGCTCAACGGCACTTTTGTACTGCTTTAGGAGATGGAGTTGTGTCAAAGTGCTTCAGTCTCTCTGCTTCTGATAGTTGGTGAAGTGTTATTCTGGTTATTTAGGCTTTAAAAAGAACTTGTGTTTCTGGGCGTGGAGTAAAAGGCTAACTTTAAATGTCCCCCCTCATTTCAGTATTTCTGTGCTCAAATTCTGTTCTTGGCCAGCTTCGTAGATCCATCTTGATCAGAAGACTAATCTAAGCAAAGAGCTTAGTTTTCACTTAGTAAGTCCCCAGTAAGAATACCATCCCCATGGTAGCATCATAAAGATTCTTGCGGTCAAATACATACACATATGTATGAAAAACGTTTTCTAATGTATTTTCCATCAAGAAAATGAGAAACTGCTCTCTATTATAGGGATTATTTTGGCAAAAATTTAACCTCTATTGGTCTGTTAAGGATATTTTAGAATAGAAGTCTCCAGCTCTTGCAGCTGCATCAGCATGATGGTAAAAAGTAAGGGGATTTACAGGTTTTTTTTGACTCCCTACCTCTTGCTTCCTATTACAGTTAGCAGATGCGATTCCAGAGGCAGAGTAGATGTTAAATATAATATAGTAACTTTTTTTTCCATCTACTGTCTGGTGATCATAAACTACATATGAAAGAGCAGCTTTTTTTTTTTTTGATTTGGTTTGGTTTGGTTTTCCCCCCAGGGACCAGACTAGGGACGTTTTAGGAGTGGACAGGGCAGAAGCAGACTAACAATATTCATGGAGTCTTCTGCTCTGTTTCAACCATCAGCCTCACTTCATATCATCTCCTACCTCCATCTCGCTCCTGCATGCAAGCTAAACATGGAGAACTAAAATGCTTTTCTGCCTCTGATCTGTACTTCTCCCTGCCTTGGGCGTGGGATGTGCTGGCTTTTTCACATCTCGCTTCAAACGGGTGGTGAGAGCAGGAGTGGAAAAGTGAGCTGGAGTTCTGGTTTGCACCACGTGATATTTACGTAGCCACTCTAATGCAGGTTGGCTGATACATGACAAAACTGTAATTGCTGGGGTTAGGGAAAACAGAGGTTTGGGACATTTCTACATTTCTATACTAAGATTGCATCCCATTTAAAGCACAGCGGTGCTCAAGGCTTGGGCTAGATCTGGTGCGAGGGTTATGAAAGGTCTAGTGTAAGCTTGTAACTGTTTTTCACTCCTTTGCTGCTTCTCTGGAAGCTGGTGTGCTGCCCTAGTCATGAGTTTTTCCCAAATCAAAGTAAGAAAATAGGGCTGGAAAGGACTCAAGAAATCTGCATCCTTGTGTCCTAGGCTGGGGGCCTTAGGGCTGCAGCCCAAGAGACCTGATACCTTTTCATTTTGGAAATGTCTTACAGGTGTGTTTTTCTCATTTTCACAAATTAAGTGGTGCGCTGACACAGATTCTCCATCTCCTGCGCTGTCTCTTAAATTAGGGTATCTTCAATTTTGAGGTAGAATTTCGATCTTTAATATCACTATGGTTTGCATGAAAAAGTCTGTCTTTATTTGATCTGTACCTTAGGGACTTCATTTAAAAGATTCTGTACACAGAAAGCCTTAGCTCATGTCTTAAGTGCTCTCGTGGGAGCACTTGGAGGTATTGCTGCGCGTTTGGCAGTGAGCGTGCTGGCAGATTGACTCGTTGATTAAATCCACCTCCTTGTGTGCGCATGCACACGCACAGGTAAGGAAGCCGTATGCATATTACATGAAGCTCTTGCAGGGAGAATTTGATTTCATCTCCTTTCAGACAAACCAAAGGAACACAATACCAGTTGTGGGGTTTGTGTGCAGTTTTGTCCATTCAAACCATTCTTTTTGTGAAATTACTTGTGATTGACTTTATTACAGTAGGCAGAAGAATAGTTTTTGTCTTAACATCCTTTGTCCTATACTGAACAGTGTTTTAACAGAAAAGGAAAATGCTTCTGTGTAATGTGGTTTTCAAAATGGAGTATTTTAGAAAACAGCAGAGGAGAGGCTGTATGTGTTGTGTACAGTATGTTACAAAAAGATAGACGAAATGCCTTAGCTCTGTCTTAAATCAAAATGCAAGTGTAGAAAATTTAAAATACTTTTTTTTCTAGTATGGTGTCCAGAACATTAAGGAAAATCTTAATGCAGACTTAATATTTTTACCTTCTTCATTCTTCAATAACAATCAGTGGAATGAAATAAACATCTGTCTTTTGACCTTGTTTCTCTTTGTGTTACTGAGCTCATATGAGGGACTTTTGCATTGATGTCTTCACTTTGTTTCTTATTTTTAATGTTATGAAACTGCTGAATTTTGTCAAACAAGCAGGTTATTTCAGAGGGCATTTGTTTATTATGTTGAGCTGTAGCTGCCCCAGGTTTACCCACGGAATGGAAACACGTCCCAGTGAAGTTCTTTTAATGGGAAGCATGTGTTCAGTGTCTAGATGTCCCCAGGGGCTGTATAACCTGGATATTAGTTTTGCTTGATGTATCAAGGAGGCAAAGACTGCAGGCTGAGGCAGTCAGTTCTTGGTCTCCCCTTTCCAGTTCAGAATTTTCTCTCTTGCGGTCAAACTGAACTTAAAGCAGTTTGGGTGACTGCTGTAATGGACTAAGAAATATCCAGAGCACATTCTCCTGCCCTTGTCCAGGAGGATGAGTATAAGGGACTGACTGAGGAATAATCTGGTTTGTGGAAAGAGACTTCCAGCATCTGAACATTGTTGACATTTCTTAGAAAACATTTTGTGGTGGAAAGGTGCTGCACTGTAGTTAGTAGGGTGGGCTGAAATAGCATCCTTCATTTTTGCAGCTCCTGGGGAAACTTTTCCAACTACTGGTTAGGATTTTGGAAGTGCTTCAGCCTTCCTGCTAAGGCCAGATACACTGGAAAATTACCTCCTGTAAATCTGCGAATAGTCTCCTGTTTTGTGGATGACTGGCTCATTGAAGGTTCTTCCAACTAGAAATGCTTATAGGAAGTGTAACCTTTGGCTGACAAGACGTTCTGCTGGAGTTCCCTTACGAGCACTTTTTGGCTCTGGAGACGGCGCGTCTAGCCAACAGGAATCATCTCAGCTGTAGTGGACCAGCATGTCAGCTTCCTATCCACAACGCTTGGAATCTCATTTAGAGTGACCTCAGAAATTGAAATCTTACGTTGAGTCTTGCTTTGTAATTGTATTTTCTGGTAGCAGCTGCATGTAATATGTTTTAGGGAAAACGCTTTCCAACAGTGTTTTGTGGCAGTACTTGGCTTAACCGAGAGGCTTATTACTGCTTCGTACAGCAGCTAAGAAGACGTTCTCCAGGAATTTGGATTGCTGGAGGTTTATTCTGTCAGTCTATTTTCCAGAGTCTGAAAACTGAGATTCCTTACGCAAAGTTTAAATTATTTCGGTATGTTGCTTGTAAACTCATTAATTTTGTCTTTATCAGTGTATTTGGTTTCTCTTTTCCTGGGTAATGACTTCTAAATATGTGGGGTTTATAAATGTATCTTTTCGTCCAGCTTTTTTCCATAAGATCATCATATTGAGTTTTGGTTTTAATTTCCGATTTCAAGTTAGAAATATATGTCTATTACCCAGTAGAAGCTCTAAATCTTTAAGAATTTCTGAACTCTTGCTCTTGGTAACTTGAGCCTGTGTGTCTTTTCTGCCTTGAGTTCACAAAGTTAGTGAATATGTTTCCACTGAGACTTCCCTTGACTAAAAGAGTTTGGGAGAAAAAGTTAAGTTCTACCAGTCTTTGGATCACAGTGATGGTGTTCCTGTTTGGTAAAAATGACACAAGAGATTTAATTTCGCCAAAGTTTTGAAAAATTGCGTTCATAATCTAGAATTAAGTCAAGTACAATGAATTTGTCATTTGAAAGCAATGCAACGCACCTTTACAAAGAAAGAGTTGATATAGAAATGAAAACATTATTTTTCATTACTTAACCTCAGTTTTTATTGAATGAAAATACTGCAGTAATGAGTTAACTGTATGCCATTTGCATGTTTCATAAAAGAGAAAATAATAATTTCAAAAGTTTTTCTAATAGTGGAGCTGATATCTTGGGTTTATTTCTTTTCCGTTTTTACTTGTGAATAAAGCTATTAACACTGTGCCTGATGGCTCTGGAGACTTTCACAGTGCATTAAGGAAGAAGCAGATTTCTGCTCTGAAGGAGCCTGGTTTTCTTAGTCTCAAGAAGCTTCAGTTGTGCACTGGTTTGCTAAATCGTTTGTGTAAAATTGCCGTGTAAAGTGAAACTCAAACAGCCATGTTTTGAGTGGATGGTATATCTGAAAGAGCCCTTCTCCCCTTTCCCCTGAATACCTGGTCATGCCCTATTGTTCTTAAGTAAACAAGAGGAATTGGATTTTCCTTGTCTCTCAAATTATAATTTGCATATTTAATTTGAGGCATATTATTTGAGGTGAGAGCAAGCAATAGATGTTCAAGTAGAAGTCCTGTTTCTTCTTTGGTTATGAAAACAGATTTCCACAGCTCAGCTTATGCAAAGGATCTTACCTATGTTATTTCTCTTTGGCCGCTGGTAATTTACCAGTCAGCTGTTAGACAAGGGAACAGTGAGGATCATTCATTTCTTGAAAAGCAGCTTAGCTGAACTAGTACTACATGTGTCTTGCATCATTTTGTTTTTAAATTCAGAAGTGTTGGAGGATATAAAAGGTCCTTTTCCTTCAAATTGTTCTCCACAGGATTCTCCTGTCACATTTAATAAAATAATGCATTTCTGAGTCTTGCTTGCAAAATAGAATTTTCTGGCATTGTGGAAATGACAGACAATGCGTTGAGACCAAAATCTAAATGATAACACTGAAAATTAGGTAATTTAAAAATAACCAATACTTTGGTTGTGCTGAGAGGGCTCTAAAGTGCGTACAATTTAAGCTTTTTAATGAGTTTTCTCATGGGAGGTGTTTACTTACCATTACTATTAATTTGCGCTTTAATTACTATTAATTGTCACTGAGTTCAGCTTCTATTGTGGTAAAAGTGAACTTTCAGTTGTTCCTTGTCCATTAACTATATGGTACATTGCTATTAACAGAAAAAGCCTGAGCCTCATGGGGTGTAGGCAACTTCTGTGGAATGTGCCTGTCCTGGGTGCTATTGCAACTTGCTTCAATGCGAGTGTTGGGAGTAGGGGGTTGGGAAGGCCAAATGTGCTCCACGTTTGTGCCTTCATATTCCCACATGGTTAGGAATGAGGTAGGAAGAAATATCTTTATGCTTAAGCAGCAGAACGCGAAGGGAAGTAATTTTCTATTTACGCAGACCAACAGTGGATTACTTGGCTTCAACTTCCTTAAAACAGAACTCAGACTGTTCCTTTCTGTGTAAATCATTATGTGCTGGCCTTTGCTTATAGTCAAGCTAGTAACTTTCCATCTTGAATTTGAGCTGTTGCCTGTGTTCTCTTGGAACTACTAATTGAAATTATAAAGTAGTGTAGACATCTAATTTTGTTTTGTGCTGAGACTTTTAAGTAATCAGCCTTGAGGTATGCAGTATCTGTGAGGCTGGATTTTTTTTTTTTTCTTTTCCTTCTTTCTTGGCATAGCCAGTACTTCTTATTATCTTAGTTTCTTTAAATAAAAAACAAGAGGGCGGGGAAAAAAGCCCAAACCACTTTTCTTTTCTTGTTTCTTGTAGGTTTATGGGTGTCTGTGTGCATCAAGGACAGCTGCACGCACTTACTGAGGTAAGACTATTTCATGCTACACATACTCAATAAGAAACAGTTCTCAGGCCAGATTCTGCAACTGCTATTCATCTTGAATGACAGGGTTCTTTTTATGGTGACTGGTGAGTTAATCACATGCTACATGCAGTGCAGTGGGGAGATGCAGAATCAGGCCTCAGAACTGTACTTCACTTACAGTCCTTGTATGTCTTTGCTCATCAGAAGCACTTATTAGAATGAAAAAAAATCACAGTAGGAACGTAAAATTTCACTGATAGTATTCTAAATGAGATGTGGATTACCATTGAGTCACCCCTAAATATTATTTGTTCCAGTGACATTGCATTGTATATAAACCTTATTTATACTACAGGTGGTTGAACATTTCACTGATGAATCAGGGATGTTTCAGCTGGAAGACACTAGTGAGTTCCATCCCCTATTTATACTACAGGTGGTTGAACATTTCACTTATGAATCAGGGATGTTTCAGCTGCAAGACACTAGTGAGTTCCATCCCTTCTCACCTTCTTATCTGGAATAACATCAAGTTACACCTTAGACTGAGTCCCACAAAAAGGAATTATTCAATTGCCCATATACTGTGGCCAAGATCTAGGTGTAAAAGGAGAAATGAAAGTTTCAGTTCACATGAGTCTTCCCACCAAGTTTTACTGGGTTGGATGTTTAATCTCGTTCTAAACTGCTCAGGAAAAATAAGAAGGGTGTATTCTCTTGTTAGGAGTAGTGTTGCCTATTTTGGGTCAATATGAATAAAATGTTTTTCTTGGTGTTTTAGTTTGAGGGGAAACTCATGTTTTGTGAAGTTAATGTTTCTTCTATTTTGTAGGAACTACTCAATTAAAATATTAACTATTTCCCACCCTCCAAAGACAAGTATGTTATTAATTAGCAATTAAACAGATGCCTGGTATGCCTGCCAAGAACTACTGTAAAATGAGGAGATCGGATAGCTGTATGCCAATTGTCAGGATATGCATGGCCATCACTTTCTGTACCTTTCATATACAACTTTGAGGCGAAGATGCACGTATGTGGGCAGTGAATTTCTTCACCTTCTGGAATGACAGTTCTGCAGTTCTAATTCTAGCTACTATCAGGATGCATGCTAGTTCACAGTGGCCCTATGTTTAATGTAAGAGCAAAGGTAAAGACACTTTCAGAAATTTCAAGATACGGCTTATGTGAGGGGTCCTTTCGTATTAGAAGTACTAAATCTTTGCAGATCTTCCTCAGTGTGGGGTTTTTTGTATTAGTTTGTTTTCTTTCCCCCCACTTCATCCCAGTTGCTTGCCATTTAAGATGTCCCTTCTCACCCAGAAAGCCAAGAAAATGAAACCAGCACAGATGCTTCCTCATGGAGAGCTAACTTACTTTGTTCAGCTGTTTCTGAGTTCATGGCAAGCAAATAAATCTAAGAAAGACTTCAAAGAATAACTTTTTTATAGTTATAATTAAGAATAACAGAAGAGATTTCCTGAAATATCTTGAGATCAAGGAGGAAAAGTTTTAGACTGAGGAAGGTTGCTGCAAAATTTTTAGAAGCAGAATGGCTTCACGACATACTATAGAAGTACATGTAGTGATCATTACTTTTCTTATGTGGACCAAGGTGGACATTTAATGCCTTCAGCAGAAAAAAACCCACAACCGAAAGCCATCATAAGTTGATGCTGTAGAGAATTCACAAGTGATTTTGTGCAATAGAGTAGTTGTTCTTAGGTTTTACAGAGCTCTTAAGAGTTAAGAGCTGTGTATGTTCCAAGTGGTGGAATTAGTTTTGTTTTCTGGCAACAGTAGAAGCATTTTCCGTCTCAAAGTGTGTACAGAGTAATAGTTGAGGTCTGAAGACTTTTGGAGGTTAGAGAAGAGGGCTAGAGAGACTAGCTGAAGGGATTACTAGCGAGACGAACGTGGTGAATCACCAGCTCAAATATAGCCCTGGAGGATAAACAAATCAGCCAGTCTTGTGGCTTTTTTCAGCTTGTGGTCCAGAAAAGTGGTCTCCTAGCTTCTGGTGCTCAACATAACTGATAGTAGCCTGACACTATGAGCACTCAGGGAACTGCCAGGGTTTCACTTCTTTGGAGATGAAACTGTTGATTCAGAGGCTCATTGCTTGATCGGTGTCTGTCACTGCAAGGAGAATCCTCCCTGGCACTAGCGTGTGCTGGACCTGTTCTTTAAGGAGCTTAATTATCCCTTCTTGTATTTTGAGAGTATGGTTAATGATACCCTTAATTAAAAGGGATACAGCATCACTTATGTCTGGGGGCACAATGGGAAATCATTTTTATTTGTATGTGTATGTTTTGATGACAGAAAAAGTTGAGAACTTGGGGCAAATGTTTCAGTAAATGGATTTAGATGACTTGTGCTTAACAGCCTCCTGTCCTATTAACAGGGAGGGCAACAGCCAGAAATGGTGCTAGAAGAGCCTTGAGGATTTTATAAGCCTGTTAAGGCCTACATTAGTAATATACAGCACTTTGTTACTGGAAAGCAGAGTCTGAAGTGCTAGAATTTTCTTTTTTTTTTCATGTTTAAACACATGGAAGGCTAAACAGTGGATCACGCAGAGCAGGTTTTTTTGCTTGTGGAAGGTGTGGATTATATATAGGCCTTGAGCTTTCCCCTTTTGGGCAGCGTTTACATTGTTTTGATTGTCCTCAAGTCACTTTTGTTTTTAAAACATTTGGGCAAGAAGCAGTTTCTGTTTGTTTTGGTTTGGTTTTTTTCAAAATAAGAATGGAATTGTTTAATTATAGACTGTACTAGGACTTTGGCCTTGTTCTGAATCCACAGTCATATCAGTTTTGAAAATCCAATAATGTTTTTGAAGTTCTACTCAAGCCAAAAGCTGTGGCATATGCCTCTTCTGAATTGGTTCAGTATCTGTCCCTAGAGTCACTAAATGGCTTAGGCTGGCAGGGACCTATATCCTTCCAAGCACATAGTTAAAAAACATTTAAGGAAAGCGAAGCAGATGCTTTAATCGATGTACTACTTGGATGAGATGGCAGGCATTAGACTGCCTCACTGTCTTTGACTTGAAGGACACAGATTTATTATGCTCAATTTCTGTAAAACCAGGAACTGCATATTCCTTTCCCAATATTCAGCTCCAATCTGTAGCTAGTGGTTTGTTTCTGTAGCTAAAAGAATCTGCAGGGCTTCCTGCCTCTTCTTCAGGCCGCCCTTTTCTGGTCACCTACCTAATCTGACAACTTTCTTCACTTCCATTTCTTAATTTCCTGGCACGCAGCGTCCTCAGACACAGAGAAACTTGCGCAGTCGTACAGGCTCTGGTGTCAGCTAGCACGAGATGCTGCTGAGCGTTCAGAGGCCAGACCTGAGCCGCTGCCAGAAGGTTCGCAGACAGCACACGCTCCAGGGGACCCGAAGCTGGGAGCCAGTTAGTGTGGAGCAGCCCTGGCTTAATAGCAATAGCGTATGATCTTATCCCATATACATTTACCACAGAATGGATGCATGAGCAAGCGCCCATTTTAGACAGAAGGCAAACAAATTTACTGGAGGTTCTGTAGGCCTATGCAACTACATTGAAGCAGGTAACATAGCATGCAGTCCAGCATATAAAAGTCAGTTATACCTTTCTGGGGATCTTAAATTGTTTGTTGAACTCTGTTTCGTATGTTTATCTGGATTTCTAAGAGAGAATAAAAATCCTGTTATAATTAGATATTTATATATATGCACAGAATGAGTCACACATCTTGATAATTCCTTCTTCAAGGAAATAAAGTCCCTGATAGCTGTATGTATAGAAGAAGAGGAAGGGAGAGTTATGTGTTGGTTGGGATTATCTTGAAATTACATTGCTTCATGAACAATAGCTAATTGTTACAACAGAAGTTTTTTGGCTATTAATTCATACGGGGTGATAGTAAAAAAGTGCACAAATTCTTTGCTCCCAGAACCTGAAGCTGTAGCTTTACTTGCCCAGTGCAGGATCCAACTTATATTGGAGCTTTTTCAGGCAGGCAGCTGGGCTGTGGCGGTGTGGTAGGAACACAACATCTGTGATGGAGGGGTGCACAGTATTGTTTCACCCAGCAGCTCGATCTGCTGTCTGCCTGACATACTTCTTTATTCTTGCTGGTCCTAGTCAGTCCTTCTGATTCCATCCCAAGCATTCGGTGCAGTACGAGATGTTTCATGGGTCTAAGAGTGTATTTGGGCAGCCTTGGTTTTAGGGTGCTGTGTGCCCGGCATTGGAACCATGGTGAGATAACTCTGAGGGGCGAGCCAGCCTTTCTGTGCACCCACTTCATCCAGAGCATCCCATTCGGTGAGTTCTCCTTATCAGCCGCCTCACATACATCACCTCAGAGGTGCAGCAGTGCAGGAAAGGGCCTTGAAGCTTAAAATGTTTCCTGGGTGCTCAGAGTGCTGTGTCTGCAATAACGCATGCTGGCAACGTACCATGTGGACAGTAGAGTTTAATGCAGATGTATGTGGCAAAAAGTGCTGTAAGAAAAATCTTGACTGCTGCTTTCACTTTAAAAAAAAATAAATCCATGTAATTCTTTGAACTTGTGCACAGTTTCAGTGCCATTACTTTTTTTTATAGCTGTGTCATAAAATCCAGGAAAAAGTTTACTACAGACATCCTTCCAGACACGTTAATTTTTATCTTGGCCAAGATAATTGCTACTGGACAATTTTGACATGTTGCACTGTAATAGCTTGCTGTATTTGACACTGCTGTTTTTACCATCAACCACAATTCATTGTTTTGAGACGAGAAGTCTGTTAATGTAGCAGTTTGGAAAAGACTTTATTTTTATTTTTTTTTCTTTCTTGCACAGCGTATCCCTTTTGTACTGCTAAAGCTCGTCTTAATGAAAGAGCCTGTGGCTTTTGAAGAGAGAGGATTTTTTCAATATGTTCCTCTGTGATAACTGAAAACTTTCCTTCTCTGTTTTTCTTCCCAACAGTAATAATTTAAGTAAACTATAAATGCAATTGTTGGAGTTTTGGGCCTTCAGAAACCTTCCTTTTTTTTCAAAAATTTTTTTGAGATTTCACTGATTGGGAAGAAAAGATATTGAAAGCTTAGCATTCTCAGAATTGTTACAGTCGTGCTGAATTATCCTTTTACAAAGAAAGGAAAGCAAGTTCTTCAAGCAGGAAGGTCCTTCTTATATACAGCTTTCACAAGCAGAATCTCTCATTAAAAATATTTCATTTTCATTTTTACTTTTTCCTCACCCTGGTTCTTGGGCACCTTTGACTCTGAAATGGGGAAAAACAGACAGACATCACTTATATCTCCTCTCCTAAATCTATATGATAGAGCAAAAATTGCGGGCCTTCCAGGCAGCAGTTGCACACTTCTGAGAGTTTTAAAAAGCCTTGAAAGACCATTCCTTCCTCATTCTCTCCTCCTCCCATCTCCTGTAACATGTGCTAATCCCTACTGTTACTCTGCCAGTGTGATTCATATTGTTTGAATAACTTCAGTTTTACTCATGTAGCATTGCAAATATTTGACTCAGCTTTGGTGATCGTAGTAGGCAAGCTTGTCAGTCCTAGAGAACTTGGTGTCTTTAGAACCGTAGTTCTTGTTATCAGTCATTCTGCAAATATTCTGTACAGTACAGGAATTGTTCCCAGCTTGGGTATTACCTGTTTACCAGCTCAGGTTTAGTTCCTGGATAAGATGGCTCTGGTGGTTGTCCCTCAAAAGAGAGGACAGCTGCAGTGCTAAGTTCATTAGCCTGAGCTTGGAGACAAGTGAAGAGAGAAGTTGTGTTCAAGGTGGCACCGAGTAGAAAATTAAAAGAAATCAAGCAGCTCTCATCTTCAGCCTGTTAGAAAATGTTGCTCATCTTCTGGGTACTGACATCCAATTTCTAGCAAAAAAACAATTTAGAGAATTATTGGGGAAGCCCTTTACTTCACATGAGATGAATGGTTTAGGTATTGCCTAATGTGTGTGGTCAAGCTGTACTGATTAGAGGCTTCAGATCAGTTTGTATTCCTTAATGTCTTGGGCTTTTTGTTAGCTGCCCTTGCTTCTCATTGACATCTCCCTGAGGCACTTTATATAGTGTAGTATTACAAAAAGAAAACTCAAAAGAAGGAATAAAAAAGCAAGAACTCTAGAGATCTTTTGGTCCATTGTTTCTACTCAGGTTTGGTCACTAATTCTGAACCAATTAGGTCTCGTTTGCATACGTAAAGTGTCTTCCTTGAGTATATTGGAGGTCTTGGGCAGTATGGCAAGTTACTTTATGTTCTTATGGAACTGGCAGCTGCTGTGACTTTCTGGAGGAATTAAGTGTGCAACTGTGCAAACTTTCTCTTAGATGTTTTTGTTGACAGCTCTGACTATATACTTCTTAATTCTAAACCTCTTTGCTTTAGGGAAATGAGCCTTGATACAAGGTAGTGTAAAAAATGGAATTTACTTTGAAGTGACTTTAAGAAAAGATTAGCATGCTATGACAACAAAGGGTATCTTTCAGATGACTTTCAGCAGCCAACAGCTGACATTTTTAAAAAGCTTCCTGGCTCTAGGATGCTGCAGAAAGACTGCTGTTTAAACTTTGTAAGAACTCTAAGTATGTGTAAAATTCTGCAGATTAAATTGATCCTTATGATCTCTCAGCCAATGAATAGCATGGCCTGTGGATTAATACTGTAATAAATCTCCGCTTGCATGCTTTACTCTTTTTGTCCTTAGTTCAGATATTTGTTGTGGCATTTGGTAGAGCTACAACTTCATTTTATATACTTCTCTGGGAATAGGAAGAGGAGGAGTTCTTTCAGGGGTGCCGATGCTGGCAAGTGGAATGTGTAGAGGCAGTCTGGGCGCTCTTGCAGGCATAAAACCTAAGTATGTCAGGTCCTCTGTTAAAGTGTGGTGGTACAGGCTTGGGTATTAGAACAGAATATATGTAATTCCAGGAAGGTATGCTTTGATGGCAAGGATGGTTTCGTGGTATAAAACTATTGCTATTATTTGCTTGCCCCTCTTGCTGCTTTCGTTGTAGGGCTGTAAGTCCAGCCAGCACACATCTGTGTTATTTCCTCTGTTAATTTGGTTGGTTGGGTTCATTAGCTTTTCCCTTCCAGGAGTCATTAAGAGTCAGGCCTTGCATATACTTGCTTCGGGGTCAAAAGAAAACCATTCATCTGAACCCCAGGGATTTGACCTCTAGAGAAGAGTAATAGTAACCTTGTCTGATGCCGCAGTAGTTGCACTCGCCCTTAATGACTGAGGACTGTGTGAGAATTTTGCTGCAGGGCCTGAGGAGAAGAGTAGGGGTCATGGCTGCAGAGGTAGGTTTTAAAACAGAGCATGAAATAACTCAGGTGTTGTGAAGACTAAGCTAGTCTTCATAGTAGTGTAAAAGGTGAGAAATCATTCCGTTTCATTGCGGCTGTGCTTTCCAGCACTAAAATAGAATGAATGTGTCATGTAAGGTGTCTATTAGGGCTATTCACTATCTGTTCTTGAGAAAAAGCACTTATCTCACCACAGAAAAATTGTAGCAAGCTAATAGATGCTTTGAAATATCTAGTTAATTCTATTATCCTTATAAAAAATACATTGATCTGTGGAGGCTTTTTACTTTTGGAAA
>NW_009723332.1:31509-43425 GCF_000703405.1 Apaloderma vittatum | reverse complement strand
GGTGAACCTACCAGATGGAAGAACCTCCATTACTGTGTGCCTTCTTACTGGCACATGTGAATATCTGCATTAAAAAAAACAAACTGAACACGTACAGAAAGATGATACTATTGCCTACACTTTCTAATTCATTGCTCATAAACACCAGGGCTAAATTAGGAAGAACTGAAAGTATCGCCTTTGCATACAGCAGCTCCCTTGCTGAAAGGAGACACACACAGGTAATAGTGGCTCTTTTTAGACCCAGAAAGTTAGGAAGCTTTTGTTTGTTTTGTTTGGCAAACCAGGTCTCTTGCAATATCTTTTTGAAATTTTAAAGATCCCAAGTCTTTAAAGTGATAAGCCTTGGGATATGCTTCAGATTTCTTGTATCAAAGTATCACTTTCAGGTTTGGTTTAAATTAGTGTGACATTTATAGATATCTCTTAATTTGAATATTAGGTACTTGTATGTGAGTATGTATCTGAAATAATTAATTTTAATAGCTTTGTCCAGGTCTGCAGGTAGACCTTGTGCTTTTCCTTGTTCCTGTGTAGCTTGCAAAATGATTCCTGGTGCATCTTTGATCATTTTGAAATGCAGTTAAAATTTATTTTATAAACTTGTGTCAGTGCAGACACTTCCTTTCCTCTCCTCATTGTTCGTAATAGAATTTTAAAAATACTTGTCAACACTTGAGACATATTTGGTCTTGGTTTTGCACTCTTCACAGCATATGGACTGTCAGTTTCAGTTTTGCTGTAACAGTTCAGTTCTCAGTTTAATTTATAAAAAGTGGCTGAATGCACTCGCAGCAAATGTAGATTGATGCTTGATGACCAGCCTGACCTCATCCTTTCTCTGTGGTACATAAGGCATCGTATTGTTTCATCTTCGAAGCGGTGCCCTTTTTTTCCCCATGGATTCATCCTCTTTAGAGAAGTACAGTATCTCTTCTGAAGTTGAGAGATTTGTACATGAAAAGCTTAATATAGGTTGCAGAACTGAAGAGACCTGTTCCTGTGCCATGGATCCTTGACAAGAAGCATGGCAAGCTCTAGATGCAACTGTGCCCTCATGCAATATTAACTGGAGAGTGCTAGAAACTATTGGTTTGTGGGGAGGGGTGTCTGCCATAACCGTATTTTTTGAAAGGGTGCATGAAAAAGGAAAAAACCAAATCCACACAAAAATCCCATTTCCAGTAATGTCAACTCTAGGATGACTTAAGTGAGGGTTAGAACGATGTGAGCACCATCATGCTGTTTTATCAGCTAAAATGTCTCATTTTTGTTGAAATAATGCTGTAGGCACTTGTACTGAGCCTATATGGTTGGTTATTCCAACAGCACAAGAGTTGCAGACTGGTACCTGAAACTTGAGTTAGGCTGATTAAAGGTCGAAGTAAACCTGGCTCACCTGCATGCACCAGTGGATGCAAGATTAAATCTAAACCTGGTACATGTAATAAGTAAATTAGACTGTTGAAAGCAGAGTTTAAAAAGCTTGCAGAAAAGGGAGGATAGTGGTGGTATTTGGAAAATGTCACACTGTTTAAACCTTACCTATAACTTCAAGGCTTCATGAATTATTTTGTAACACAAAAAAGCAGTGTGTAAGTTATTTCACAGAAGTTGAGACAAAGTACGTATTCTTTATTTATATTATTTTCCTTGGGAATGAAATATTTTTGTGAACTAGTTAAAAGGAAAAAAGGCCTTAGTCCCAAACACAGCTTGATGTGCTGCACATACCAAAAAAGTCCACTTAAAATCACCCAAGGGGGCCTAGCTTTCAGTGACAGGAGGCAGGAAATTTAGTGTTCTGGCTGGAATTCCATCTCCAGTTCATACTCTTGTAGCCTGATGGTGTGGCATCTGTGGTGTGCTTGACCCTTTAGTTCTTTCTCCAGCAAAAATGATACAGACCTCCACAGGAGTTTCGGCTAAGCCTGTCTGATTTGTAGCTTTGCAATTCTGAGTGCTTAAATATCAAAAGTTGAATTCCTGGAAAGCACGTAAAGGACTTTATTGAAGTTACATGATCTTGCCCTACATCTGATGGCTATTTATTTTATCATAAATGAAAGCTAACCATATTGTCTGATTATGGTGATCAAAGAAGTAGGGTTTCCAGAAAACACATTGAACAGTAGAGGATTCTTTTTTAAACTTAGTTTTTTGTGTTAGTTTTACCAAGTTAGGCCCACAGAATGCAGGAGTCCCTGTGGCATAGCTTCAGTTTGACAGAAAGTTAAACGCTGCTGTACCTGGTCACAACATTTGTTCTGAGGACAGGAGGAAGCTTTAATTACTGAATTTGTGTTTGTTTTCCTGTAGCTGTATGCCTGGTATGATTTAAGCAATTCTTCTCAAATGCATCTTTTCCATGAGAGTGATTTCATATCATGTACATATACAGAATTAGAATAACAAGTAAGAGAGGTTCAAGGGGGTCCTTGCTTTACAGAGAAATGGAATTGATTCTCCAAAAGCTCAGTTGTAGGAAACAGAAAGCTGACAAAAATGTTGGCTTACGGAAGATGCAAGCTGGCCTTATGGGCTCTCTCTCTTAGGAGAAAAGTACTGGCAGATAAGTTAAAGGAAAAACCTCCAGTGGGCCGGTGGTGACCAAGTGAATTAAACACATTAGGGATGACTCTACGGAGAAAGTCTCTCAGTTTACCAAAGGCAGGTGAGCAATGAAAGTTGTGCAAGCGCTGCCTAGTGCTGAAGGTGTGGGGAAACTATACACTGTGTGGTTAGGCAGGGAGAGAAGGGTGGGTTCTCAAGGAGAAGACAGTTCAGACATACAAAGTACTATGATCAGAGACACTCAAGACAGAAGCCATGACTTTGAAAACGAGCCTAACTTCAGGCACACAGTCTATATTCATGCGTGCAAGTGCTAGATCAGAAGTGATGAGCAGCCAGCTATTTCAGTAAGAACTTCTGGATGTACAAGTTCTTGAATTCTGGTTTTTTTTCCTGAAAGCTGGTGTGTGAGCTTAAGAGCTTATGGTTAAACCTCCTTTTCCCACCCACCTTCTTTCTTCTTTTTTTTTATTTTAAAAAAAAGTCTTGATTACACAGGCTATGTTGGATTTAATTCTTTTATTCTCCTCTTGTAGGAGGATGATTGACTTAGTTCATCAGTTCAGCGCCTGTAATAGTGCACAAGGAACCTTTTTATTTATTATTGTAATTGACATAGATGTATCTAAGTATGTTGTGTTCCGAGGAAGACTTGCTAAATACCTTGCTAGTGGTAACCTCTTCCTCCTTCTTAGAATGTCTAAAGGCTGGAAGAAAGTAAGATAAGAGGCAGATAAATGTTGAACTGCAAACAGCAAGCTCCATGGTCTCATTGCTTCTCTTCCCTCCTTGCATGTGTGTGGCCAACAAATGCAGGTGGGGAGGTGTCGTGTGGGTGTTTTGGGGGAGGGATTTTTAGTGTCAGTGTTTGACACTCATTGGAAGCCTGTTGGACCATTTGCCATTGTCTCAAGCAAAAAAGAAAACGGTTTTTGAACAGTAGCCCCTGCAATTCTTTTATTGTTGCTTTCTGATATCTTGGAAATTCTTTTAATGTTTGCTTTTGCACACCACTATTATAGAGGATCTTAGTGCATTCTGAAATGTTTGAGCACTCCCAGCTGTAAATGGATGTTGCAACACAACTGGAGTCTTGAAACTTGGAAAAGCACTCTGACACAGCTCAAACCCAGTATTCCTTGTGCAGAATTTAAACAAAGTTTGTACTATGAGAGGTGTTTGTGTGCTCTAACTTTTGCACTTAGTAGATCCCTGTAGCTGTTTTACAGACTTAAAAAATGAAGCAAATGTGTTATTTATCTGCAATCTTGAAGTCATATATCTGTGGGCTGCTACTGCTGGTATCCTTGTGGGGAAGGTGAGAAAGACCTTATTTAAATACGAGGCTACAGCTTGCTTCTAGGCAGAACTGAGTGTACGTTCGAAATCCTGTCATTATGGGCAGGGCCTTCTGCTCCTAACAGAAGTGTTTCTGGAGAGGTGCCGTTTCTCTTGCCTGTGTCAGCAACAAGGTGCTTTTTCTTCTGTGCCTGTGTGCTAATTTATGCCATTGCCAGCTTGCTGTATCTCAGATTTTTATCTGCGCTGAAACTAGGCTCTACTTAGAATCAAAATGGTCGTGACTTCAGATCATAAATGCAGATTTTCTAGTTAGGCCTACTTTACTTTCTTTTTTTTCTGCTAATATAATTACAGGAAAAAATGGTTATCAAGGTCAGTTTGTATAGACGTACTGGGAGTGTTTTCCGGTTCCAACAAAATAAGCTTAATTTCCTGAAGTATTTCAAACCCTTCATATGTATGGGTTGCAGTAGTGCATTGTTGCTATGCGCTTGCTGTCGAGGCCTTACTTAATCTGTTTGTAGCAGCAGGCAACCAAGTGAATGCTAAATTTCAATTGAATGGAATGACAGGAAAGGGATAAATTCAGCATGCTGATCATAAGAGCTCTTGGATGTAGAAAAATTAAAGGAAGGCAAATCTTGCCATATTCTTTTCCATTCCAGCACTTAAATGTTTGGAATGCAACAAATGGTTTTCATTACAGCTCCTTCCTGAGTTAATGCATGTTAATTCTTGTTTGCCCTTATAAAATAAGCCGTGCCTGTACATGCCTTTGTAGAAGGAGAAGCCAGGGAATCAATCAATGCCACAACGGACATGGATGAAGAAAGAGAGGTAGATCTGTCACATGTCTTGGCTTTTGGTCCTGAGTTCTGACCAGGCTATGGCAATTGCATGAAGAAGCTTGTTCTCTCTTTTATGAATAGCTGACACTCTTTAAAGTAAGATTATTTTAACCCTGCAATGGTTAAGAACTTTAAAGAAAACACATGTTTTTTTATTAAAGATCTGAATTGTTTGTATTGCTTGAAAAGCAGAAGAGAAATTAACTTCGTGTTACAGACTTTTTTCCCTTTGGTTTTCAACAACTGAGGAGCAGGAAAGAAAAGTGGCCTTTAGAATAAGACTTAGAGCTTTTCTTCTGGCCTTTCAGTCAGGATATTTTTCCTATCCATTTGAGCCATTCTGGTCTCTTGCGAAAACATTTCAGCTTTGTTCTGAAATGTGCTTGCTTCACCTGTGACTCTTCTAGTATTTGTGGCTTTCTCCCTGGCAGCATTAGTTCACTGCCCAAAAGTATGCTTGTACAGCCCAAATTAAACATCTAACTTGTTCTGTTTTAGTGTTAAATTTATTTTGTTTAGTGCAATCAATGTGTTACATATTTAATGGAAGTGGAAGGTAACTGTTCAGAGGTGCTCAGCAGAGGTGGGTTTGTAGATTTTTCAACTGTGGGGTTTTTTAAGTGGAGGTCTATGAACTAACTGTACAAAAAATGTCAGTTTAATCTGGTAGTCAATCTCGGTGCATCAGTTTGTGGAATCTCATACTGTAGTTTTGAATATACTGATAGTGTCATTGTTGGGGGAAATAAGGAAATTCCCAGTCCTCCTGCTGTAGCTAATTCTGCCAGTTGTGGCAGAAGGGTACGTTGGCTTGTTTTCTTGCAGCCAGAAGCCTTCAAAGTAGTCAGTGTGCTGAGTGTGACAGATGACTTTTAAACATACGAGAAATTAAGATTGAGTTGTGTCCTCCGTGAAATGGGTGATTTAAAACTTTTATTAAACTTATGCAGAAAACTGTGTAAGTGAAATATCTCAACTTACTTTTATTAGTCATGAGAGTTACCTTCTTACTTCCAGGATTAGAAGTGATACAAATAGGCAAGCTCCATCTCCGCGGATAGGGCTTCAGTGCATTTGTTGCCAGGGTCTACAGTGTTGTTATTTTGCTTTTCAAGTCTCTCTTTAAAGTCCAACTACGTTGTCTGGCTTTTGCTCTGACATCTTTCTTACCTCTGCACGCTGAAGGTCCTACGCCTGTGACTCTAGTTTCTCTTTCCTCCTTCTCTGCCTGCTGTCTTCATTGGCTTTCTCCATTATATTCATTCACCGATGTCTGGGTGTTTGTCTTGCAGTGTTCTGGGTTCCCAGAACTCTTATTCTCTACTTAACCTCATTTGGTCTGTCATCTTAAATGCGCTCTCCACACCTGCTTTTTTTAACCACTTAATGTGTTGCCTTTGGCAATATTTTGGCTACTGCATGGGGGTGTCTTGTGGTTATTTGTTGCTCTTTAAATGGCAAGCACTGACATTTAAAGCTGAGTAAATAGCAGGCTAACTTTTTTCTGGCTTTCCTGGGCAGTGTCTGGTGGCTGATATATATTAGACCTATATATTGAAACAGCATTGGTTTTCAAAATAGCATTGGAAACTCTTTGCAGTTCCCTTCAGTTGTCACCCTCAGACTTAACAATATTTGGAGTCTTTGAGCATTAATGGCTGGAATCATGTGAATCTGATGTGCCTTTTCTTTAAAAGCAGCTAGTTCTCATATTAGTGCGTTCAAACCCATATTTTGAATTTGGAAGGCTAAAATCTGATATCTGAAGTTCAGTACTAGCCTCTTGAAATTAAGCATGTAATGCAATGTGTACCTACCATTATTTGCTAAATTTCATTATATTCCTCATTTCATTTGAGTCTGATAGTGTGACTGCAAGTGGTTTGCAAGTAAGGAGTCCCATTACACTGCTGTTAGGTTGAAATAGCATGTTTCCCTGTGCCCTGACTGTTGTGTGGGAAAGGGTTATATACAGCTGCTTTTGTATTTTGTAGAGTTAAGCTGTATCAGAAGCTTCTTCGAGACTCTCTGATTCACAAACCACCGATGTTTGGCTGAGCTTCTGTGTAGCTTGTCCTTCAAAGAAGCTACTGCCCTCTTTCCTCCTAAGTTTTAGAAGAGGTGTAAGAAATACAGTTTTGCTGAACTTTCATTCCAGCAACAAAAGTGTGAGATCTTACCACAGATAATTTTTTTAGGTAAGAATATTTGTGTGAGCTAAAACGCCAGGGTCTTTTTAAACCAGTGTTAAATTTGCCATGTGGAGTTGTAGTAAACACAAAAGTGAACAACTTAAAGCAGTTACTTTCAGACTCCTGCGACCAGATGAACTGACTGTTGGTGTCCTGTTTCATGACAAAAAGCTAGCAGTAGGAATAATGGGTAGCTGTTTCACTGCAACCTGATGATACAGAGTTTGAAAAGGTCTGAACAGTGCTCCATTTATCTATGAGTTCTCTTTATGAAACGCAGTGTCCTTTTGCTTTCATTGTTGTAGCCTGATCAGATCTCTGCTCCAATTGTTTGTACACTTATGCAATGGCTGTTGTTGTAGTAGTAGAATAATGCTTTGAGATGATGTGTGCACTGTAACCTTACTGTACCAGTGCTGAAATGTTCCAGGGACAAAATAAAATCCAGTATTCTCTTTGGGAGAGGTGCACTTCCTATCCTGTAGGATATTCTTCCCAAACAGAATTGATTTGTGCTAGTAAGAGCTTGAGAACAAGTATTTTTCTTTCAGTTGCACTGGCAATTAGGAAATAATGTACATGGTTTTGTGTCTATTCAGAAAAGGCATTGTTGAAGAGCTCTGGAAGAAAAAAAAAAGGCCATTAGGCTGGTTGTTTGCATTATCAGCCTGAAAGACTGGAAGAATTGGATTACTTAATGTGACACTAAGGAGCACTGAACTCTGGGTGGTGCTTGCCTTAGAGACAATTCAGGACTCTGCATGCAAATATTATCTGCTGGCCAACTACAATCTGAGATCACCTAGAGTCTTCAAAGTGTCTATAGGAAAATCTTAGTTCAGTTGTTCACTGTATGATTTGCCTGCTGTGCTCGATAGAAGTACGCTGAAAATTGGAGCCAAACCCAGAACTCACATCTCTGATAAGTGAGATCTAAGCACTTGCCAGGTGGCAGTTTGGGGTGGGAGGCCTAGTGGGTTTTGCGTGTGTGCTAAAGTCGGGTTTGATTCTTGATCTTGCAGCTCACACGTGCTGTGTCCTCTGTGTGTGTGTGTTTTCACCCAGCCCAAGCTAAAATTCAGTCCTTGCAGTTAAGATGGGTGAGTGACCCTGCAAGCCCATTTGACTGGAATGGTGCTGGGGGAATAGATATATTAGATGCACTTAACTAGCATGACAGCCGTGGATCAAATCGGTAGGCTACATTAAGTGAAAATGAAAGCCAGAGCTAGCTATTGGCACATTTCAGTATCTGTGTCAATACTGTTATGGATTCCTTGTTCCATATATATGTCAATACTTCTATGGGTTGCTTGCTTTATTTTGTTCGCATTTCTGGAGCAATTCATGGCATGGCACAGTTTAACCCTAACCAAAATAAAAATCCAGGCCAGTCATTCTCTTTTCCCTTGTATTCTCTTGCCAATGAATTCAAGTATGATAGTACTACATGAATGGTTTGTTATTGTGCAGTCAGAAAGGTAAAATGGTTTGAGATAACTGATATCACTTTATAATTAAGTTATTCAACTAGGTGCTTTAGTGCCTTCTCTTCCAAGCTGGTCACTACTGTTCTGATTTGAACGTAACTGGATGAGAAGTGCTGCTCACACTACTGGGAATATATGTGAAGCTAATGTAGAAATCTTATTCAGCACTTTTTCCTTAAGCACGCTAGCAACTTGTGATTATAAAAAAAAATCTGAAAAATGGAGTGATATTGGGTTTATTTGAGTGTTCTATAAGGTCATCTGGCTCCCTTAGGAGTTCAGATAAAAGCAACGAGATAGAAAGATCAAAGTTGGAAAAACTCAAAGCAGCATTGTTTCCAACATTAAGTCAGGTTGGCTGCAGCTCTGTCTAGTTGAATCTTGAAAATCTCCAAGGATGGAGATTGCGTAGCCTCTGACCGACCTCTTCGAGAGCTGCTCTGTTCTCCTGACACACGGGCTCCTGGCATAAGGGACAGGTTGTTTTGGATCTCTGGCTTGCACCCGTCTGCAATTTCTAGCTTCCAGTGTAGTCATCTGATCAACTCCCTTCCCCCCAGCTGCAGTGCCTGGGCTAAAGCAGTCCGAAACATTTGATTTTTATCATTGGTGTGTTAAGCCTTGTTTGCCTTGATTGTGGAGAGGGGCCAGCATGCATTTTATTTTGCAAAATGATATGCACCAAGCGCAAATTTCGGAGCAACTGAATTATCTTGACTTCAGCACAAAAGAGAATAGTTGGATTGAAAATTAAAATGCACAGTCCTGTTCTAAGGTAGTATAAAATGTCAATCTGATTACTCTTGAGAGTTCAAGAGCCCTCCTTGCCTAATTGTAAAATATTAATACTTTTGGCCTGTTTAGTCTAGAAATAGTCAATACAGGGAAGTGTTCTGTTGCTCTGTACCTTATTTTGAAATCCTTCTGTATCATTGCATTCTATCTCCTGCTGTTAGTCTAATGCAAAAGATAGGAAGCAGCATCTTGACATAGTCATAAGAACATGAAATTGCTAAATATTGGAGCATTTCCTAGACTCAGGCACCTTTTCTGGGATTATGTTCTTTGATATGAGAAGGTAGTTGATACCACCTCTAAAATCTTGCCCAGATTGGAGCTGTCAATCATTACAGGGAGAACACTGAATGCAAAGGAGTAACTCTTGTACTCGTCCTTTGCCTTGATTGTTGCTCAAGGACAAAAGGTGGATGCACCGCACCGTCACCAGGCTAAAGGTTTGGATTTAAAAGGAGAAAAGGAAATGCTGAGGCTGAGGAAGCTTTGTGCCTGCTGTGTCCCAGTGCTGCGGGTGTCCTCCCCGGCGTGTCCAGCAACCAGCAGAGCTGCTGTGGGAGACGGAGGTGAAGGGGGGGGCATGTCCCAGACTGCCAGTGAAATGAGCTGCTCTGCATGGGCTCGGATGAACCCAGTTCCTGAGGGTGCAGGGTAGCTCCACGCTGCTTTTTGGGAACTTTTCCCAAGTAAGCTTTGTGACAGTTAAAATTGATTTGTGCATCACGTGCCCAGACAGTTTAGCCTTGTTAAACAGTAATGTTTCACATGTGAAACTTGTGTAGCTGCTGAAAAAGGTTTTCAAAATGAACTGATGAGTTCAGAAGACAGGGCCTGACTGTAAGGAAGAAGCAGTTTTTTGTAGACTCTCCAGGAGGTGAGCCGGGATGCCAAGACTTACTAGTGGAGTCTAGTTTACGTGTCCGTAGTCTCAGGAGGTCAGCTACATCCACACTGTGCAGTGTGTGGTGCACGTTTGCCTTGTGCCCCGGGCTCCAAGACACGCAGAAGCACAACAAAATTCCAGCAAGTTCAAAGCTTCTGAAAGAAGAGCTGCAATTACTACTTTTCATTTTAATGTGATAATGGTGGCACATGCTTTGTCTGGGTGAACGACAGAGGAAAGTGCGAAGCCCCTTGAGAGAGACTTGGAGCGCTGTCTGGCACAGCGGAGCAGAGCCTGCCGCAGTGTTACATGCTTCGACCAGGCTTGGGAGCAAATTACCCCATTGGCTTCGCTTGGATTTTCTTGCACTGCTGCCAGTTTTTCCTTGCAGAGTGAGCTGCTCTTTTTGCTTCGTCGCTGGTGAGAGTCCTGGCGCTGGGAGTGAAACAAGAAGCTACACAAACATAGCTGCTGTTTTGGTATAAAGGGTCTATATTTAAAGCATAAGCCCAACGTTGCTGTAATGATTATTTGAGTAGTGGAGCTGCCGTGTTTTAACCCTGGGTTATATTGCTCAGCATCATTTGGATGCTGCTTTGTTTCATTAACTCTTGTAATGTTTACCTTCTATTTAATGTAGGTCCCTTTTCATAAGGGCTACCCTTGGATGGGGTTGATGTAGTACCGAGCACAGTGGGAATCAGATTGCTGATTGGGACTTGTAGATACAGCGATTAAAAAAAAATGTAACTTAGAGCAACGTGTTGTGATATTTTTCTTTGCTGCTGCTTCAGTTTAGAGAATTGATATCTGGAAACTTTATCAGGCTCCATGACCTACACTTGGATACTTAGTCCTCTCTTTGTTGACCTATTCTGTATGAGAGCCAGCCTCTGCGTCCCTTTTGCCCTTGTTTTCTTTACACTAAAATGAGAGGATGATATTATATTCTAGGTGTTTCTGAAGGCTCTGTTTAAATGCTCTACTTAAATATCATGGAATTATTTCAGTGTTGTCTGTTTCGTGTATCTTTAACGTAAAGGCATTGGTATAGGTGGTGAAGAGAGACATTTTCAGCTTCTCTTGATCTGCAAACTTTGTGTGTGCCTAGCCCCTAAAAAAAAATACCAAAGTTTTTAACGTGTAGCTGAGCTGAGGACGCTTGTGCAATGATGAATATCACATTCCTGACAGTGTATAAAGTTAAAGAATTAATTACAACTGTTACTTTGTCTTTTCAGTACATCAACTTTGGTAACCTGGAACAGCTGTTAGACAGTAACCAGCATCTGCCCTGGACAGTGAGGGTGAAACTGGCCTATGACATTGCTATGGGAATCAGTTATCTTCACTATAAAGGCATTTTCCACCGAGACCTTACATCCAAGGTACCGTTTAAAAACTTAAGGGAACTTTTTAATGAAGGTACTATATATAACAGGTTGTTTGGTTTCTCCTCTTTCCAGCAGAGGACTGCTATTGTATAAGGTATAATCAAAGACATTTTGAGGAACAAATTGAAATACAGTTTATAGAATTATAGAATTAAAACTTTCCTCAAAACATGTTGATAGTTTGTATGGGAACTGGAGAAATAACTATCCTGAAGGAAGGTCACTCCTTAAATGAGTTCAGATTAGGATTTCTCAGAAAGCAGCTGCAGAGTTTCTTAATTCTGAATTACGGTTCAGTAAAGTATTTAAATCCCCGGATAATTAAGCATAACAATCTAACATTTGGAACAGGTCAATCATATAAAGAACCCAAATTGAAGAGATTATTACAAATGCACTTTAAAATCTCCTTATTGTTTTTGTTTCCCCACGTATTTC
>NW_009723332.1:0-31478 GCF_000703405.1 Apaloderma vittatum | reverse complement strand
TCTTAAGCAGGAAGAGTGACCTTTCATTACTAATTCAGCATTGAGTGTTGTGCACTATCCTGGTTTATATTTCTTTCATTTTTAAAGTCAGTAAGATCAAAAGAGTCTACCTGAAATTTTCAAATTTCAAAATTCCCATCAGAATGATACTTCAGTGGCAGAGATTTTAATGGACGTAGATATCTTTATCTTTTTTAGCAACTGCATTGGTGACAATTTGTATGACTGTAGTTGGCTGACGTAGTTGGCTAATTCAGGCTCAGCTAGAAATATTGACACAGGAGCAGTAAGCTTTGTGAACAGATTGCCCCAGTATTCACACTGGGTCTTGCCATCCATTGCAGCCGGTGCCGAGGGCTTTGCTGTCCTGTCTGTCCTGTTGTCTGGAGCTAATGAGCTAGTTTAAGCTCACTGGGGTCTTGCAAAGTGAATGTGTTCCAAAACCATTCTTGGGAAGACTTCATAATGTTAGTTCAATCAAAAAGCATCCAGAAGAACATTAACTTAGCCAAAAAGGAATTTTTTTTTTAAGGTTAGAAACAGCTTTTAAAAATAAAAACACAGCTAAGCTCACTGGGGTCTTGCAAAGTGAATGTGTTCCAAAACCATTCTTGGGAAGACTTCATAATGTTAGTTCAATCAAAAAGCATCCAGAAGAACATTAACTTAGCCAAAAAGGAATTTTTTTTTTTTAAGGTTAGAAGCAGCTTTTAAAAATAGAAACACAGCACAATGTGTTTGCAAATGCAAGTGACTACTAGTCCTCCATCAATTTTTACATTTTAAAAATCTCGGTGCAGTGTTAAAAATATGAAAAATGTGCATTTAGCCAAAGGGGAGAAAATAGTTCAACTAGTGGGTAGAAGAACTATTTCCACAAAGTCATAAAATACTTCCTTGGGTGTCCTTTCAAATGAAAGGTGCTGAATTCTGTGAGGAAGAATATAAAATTTATGAAAAATGCCCAGACTTGGAGTCATGTCATTTTAACATGATACACTCAGCTCCATTTCAGTCATCTTGGAGTATGCTTGTAAGAGATCTGTAAAAAATATTAAAAGAAGAGATCTGCTTAAAAGATAACTTTATGTTCCCTTCCCCTTTGTGGTTGTTGGGTTTTTTTGGTTTTGGTTGTTTTTTTTTCAGTTCAGGATGTATTTTAATACATTTAAGAGTGGGGAAGTAGAGTTGCTGCAAGGAAGCAGAGTAACTAAGGAGAACTATGTGCCTGCAGCATTTATCGTAACACATACCATGCTGGCTAGTCATATGAAAATTCATTTCCCGAGACCTCTGTGAATGCCTTTGTTCAAAGCTTTGCATAATTGTATGTCATTCTCCGGAGCTGCCCTACCAATGCTTCAATGTTATCTATTGTTGAATGTCAATTGTTTAGAAAACGCACCCGCTGGGAGGAGCGCATGATTTCACTGCAGTAGCAAACTCATCGGTGGCCACAGGAAGTAGTAAGCATTATTTAAAAACAAACAAACAACAAACCAAACCCTAAGAATTTACTAGCAGCTATGCTCTGTTTGTGTGGTTCGTAACACTAAAGCTATAGTATCTGTGGGGGTCATGTTGGAAGCCATCAGGATAACAGTTTAAGTCATCAGCTGTATTCTGTCTCTTGGGCTTTTCAGTTGAATTTTTGTTTGTTTGTTTGTTTTTAATTTTTAAAACTTTCTGAGGTGATGTATGCACTTGCTTGTTCTGTTTGGGAAGGGAAGTAGATGAAACACCTGGCCTTAAACACCTGGGGGCTTGTGAATTTTACTAGTGTATTATTGTATTGATGAAATATACTTTATAATTAAATATGTTGTGCAGATGGCTCTCCTCTTGGGCAAGTGTTTGCCCTGCTGGCTGGTTAAGTTTTAAAGAAGTCACTTTGTTCCAAAGCAAAAAAAAATTAAGATAATAGCCATAGCAGAAACCTGTCACCAGAATTTTCAGCTCTTGAATTGTGGCCTTTGGTGACTGCCCGAGGAGATGCCTTCCTTTTTACCATGTTTGTGCCGGTGGTGGGATGAGTTGTCTTCATTCTTAGAGGTAAATAGCGTGCGAGCAAGCTAAAGGAAGATGTAACGACCTCTTTCCTCGTAAGAGAACTTGTGATCTGGGTTGAACAAGAGCAGATTTTGTACTGTTCTATATTGTCTTTCTTTGGTAAATGTCGGTAATTGATGTGATGGCTTGATTAATCAAATGAAGGCAGAGACAAGGATTTTGTTGTCCGCAGAAGTCGGACAATGAGTTTGCAGGATGGGAGAGTGAGGTGGTTTTCTGGGAAACTTGCTGGCCTTGCTGTGCAGAAAAGTCTTCATGCTTTACCTATTACACCTAAATTAGCCCACTGTAAATTATCCCTCTAACATGAATCTTACTATAAAAATTCTTTGGCGTTAATTTAGACCCATACCCCTGCCTTTCTTTTTCTGTTTCTGGCAAACCTCTAATTCCTGCAGTTTCTTGGAACAGGTGGTGTGAATATTTAAAGCTTATTCTGTCGGTTATGGCAGCAGAGTTGTCTTGCTCTGGCAGTAGTGTTATGTGTATCTGTACTGGATGCATAAAATCTTACAGAAGAAAAAGTTCCTGTCCCCTGTCAACCTACGATTGAAAAATAAGTGGTTTTGACAATTAATATACAGCAGGGTGATCACTCTTCCTAATTGCACGATGTGGAGAGAGTAGCACAGCGTAGATACCGCGGAAAGCCAGAGGGAAGAATGGTAGAGAAGAGTAAATGTAGGTCACTACAGTCGATGTGGCAGCCTGCAGGGGACGTCAGCCCTGACATCCCGCTCGTGCCCTTCCCACTGCCCTGTCAAAGTGAGAGGCAGCGCTTGTTAGAAGAGTGTGTGCTGCCCAGACAGCCGGTGCTTACCCATGTCGTGAGCAGCTCGGTGCTCGGGCTCTGGGCTCGGGCTGCTGCGGCTGATCAGGCTGATCTGCCCTGATCACTGGCAACAGCCTAACGTGAATCTGTCAGAAGGTAAGAGCGGTCACATTGGCTCCTTCCAGCCTGCAGACAGTCCGTGGGGATGGGCAGGGTGACTCGCGCATTTGGTGAGCCAATAAATGCGGTGTCCTCGTTTTGACTTGTCATAAAGAGATTTACGCAGAGATTAAGCCATAGATGGGTTATGACAACCAGCCTCATTGGCTCATTCCCTGTCCCCTACCCATGCCACTGCAGGCCCTGTGTATTGGGTTTTTTTGGTGTTTGCTGTAACGTGCACAAGGAGGAATCATGAGAATTTCAGTTACTGTCAAGGAGGTCTGGTTATGAATTTTAACTCTGAAAGACGTAGTTGTAGAAGATGCAGTAGTTAAAGCAAGAATCATAATGTGAAACGTTTGTTTCAGTAGGAGCAAGTGAATTGTGTTAAAGTTGTTCTGACTTGTTTTTGCAACAATCTGTCTGTTGTTACCTACAAATAAACTATCGGGGTTGGGAAGACACAGGGAAGAAGTGTCTGGCCTGCAAAAAGAGTATAGCAAAATCCTTTTATAATTTACCCTTCAAAGCAAAATACCTTGCTACTACACAGGGAATTTCTTCAACACCTTGTTTACACTGTAGCTGCAGCACATTGAAACCCTGCTGTGGAAGCACTGTTGATTTCCTTGGCAGCTTACACCAGTTACTGCCCTGGTATCAGTGGATTTATTCCAGCAGTATCTCGGAGATGACCGAGATGAATAAACTTGGCCTCATCAGAACTGATTAAAAACAAGAATATTGGTGAATATTGCATATGTGTTTTAAGACTTTGTTTGGCATTTTACGTATGCTTAAGTTCAAGGCAATAAATTTGGCATTTTACACGTTCTAAGTTCAAGGCAATGTGCTCACTGACCTCAGAGGCAGTTGGAAGCATTACAGCACTCATAAAATAGTCAAATTTGACCCTGGAGGCAGAGAAAGCACAAGATATTAGCAGCAATCTCTGAAAGATCTTGTTACACTTGGTTCCTTGTCACAGAATCCTCCTGTGATGCTGAGGAAGGCCAGAATCCAGATACTGGGGCAACATTGCAATAGTCTTAACCACAAGACAGAAAACCTTACTTTCCAGCCCAGGCTTGTTTTTTCAGCTCTTCTCAGCCTTTCTTTCATCCTGCTGTTTCTGTGACAAGAGTGGACAGAGTCCTGAAAACAGTGGCCCAAGTATTTTATATGCAACCCCAATTCCCTGTCAGTGGGAATTCACTGTGTGCACTAAAAAGATATGGGTGCCAGGTGGAATACTCTATGTGATCATGTAATTAAGGACTTTTCCTTAATGTGTATGCTTAAGGGGAAGAATGAGAGTTCTTATAGGAAGTTTTATATCCTATCTTTTGTGCAATATAATTTTTTTGAGGTAGTGTATGTTGTAGGCAACTTCCTACCAATTTAAAAAAGTAAGCAAGCTGGAAAAAAACAATGGCATTAATGCACTTCCTTTGCAGGGTTAGAAGCTGGAGATTCATGGCCGAGATGTCTGCTGCTTTATTTCATACAGCAGCTAATACATCAAGTATCTTTAATTAGTATTTATTGTTAATGTTAATTAGTATTTTAATACACATTGCATGGCTTTGCTGTGCTTGAGGAACAAGAGAGACTCCTTGGCAGTGAGAAGTGAACATCTGGGAATCTGCCTGTTTTTGCAAGGCCGATCATATCGACTCTGACTCCCCGATCCTTTCTGCTACTGTGCAGTACCAGCCTCCGGTCAGGCTTTCCATCCTCGTTCAAAGGCTCTTCCCCTTCTTTTTGCTTCCAGTTCCTGCTCCTCGACGTTATTGTTCCATCTCCTTGTCTGTCTTACTGCAGTTACCTTCTTCCTATTGCTCCTGCTTAATGCTTTATCCGAGCTATCTTCCTGCCTTCTGGTCTTTGGTATGTTTAGCTATTTCTGCCTTTCTCCCCTGTTCTGCTCTTCTAGGTCAGCTCTGATTCTCTCCCCGCTGTTTTTCCCCATGTCAAGAACCTAATTCAGGACCCTGGTCATGGTGCCTCCCAGCCCCTAGCTTGGACTCCTGCTCTGTCTTGTCAACTTATTCGCTCTTTCAGATTCCTCACAGAGCACATGTCCTGTCCCAGCCTACTTTTTGCAGGAGTGGGAAAAGGTGTATCTTGCATAAAGGTCTTGTGACATTTCAAGTTGAGAACATGCTAAATCTGGTATGATACCACAGGCTAATGTTTTTTAGTATTTTTGTTTCCACTATTTCAAAATTTGCTTGCAACTCTTACTTTAAGTTTATTCTCCTAAGCAGCTGAGCAGTCTTAGCTGAACGCTCTCCTCCCCAAAAACGCACTACCAGAGCTATTGATTGAAAACAGTCAAACCCCCAAACTAATGCCTTTTAGGTTTACAGAATTATATCCAATTAAAAAGGTCTTATAGTAGTAGGTTGTGAGCAGTAGTAGTAGGCAGTAGTAGTAGTAGGTTGTGAGCAGTTTTAGGGAATGTTGTAAGCTCCTTGATGATAAAAATCCATGAAGATATTCTAATATCTGGGCACATATATACATATACACATACATACGTACATGTGTATTCCTGCCAACATCTGCTTTCACTTCACAGTAAATGTGTAATGGCTCACCCTTCTTTCACTGAGAGAGGAGTAGTCTCAGTTACTATGGGACAGAACCATGCATGTGAGCAATTACTGTGGATTATCTGATGTAACATAAATTCACTGCCTTTGGGCTTGAAAGTAACATACCTTGACTTCCTACCTTGTATGCTGCTTGCTTAATTAACACAAAATAAAACAAAACAGGACCCAAACAATAAACAGAACCTTTGTCTGATGAGTCTCATGCTTGCTGCTGTGTTTGTAAGTCCTCTTTGTGCTGGAGTAAGCTCTTGCCTGGATATTTTGCACTGCAGGGGGGGGCTTGTACTGAAGAAATTAGCTGTTGCAGATGATTAATTTCTAATGACAGCCACAGTATTAAACTTTTACTGGTCCTTTGAGACCCAAATAGAGCCTGTCCGGTAAATATACAATGGTTTTAGTTTCAAAAGTGTATCTATTATTGTAAACTTCCTGTTGTATATTTAATTGTCAATGGTATTTCTCCTAGGGGATAGCACTTTAAAACAGCTGATACTTAAATGCCAATTGGGATGTATTTTAATTCAGTAACAGTCACCAGAGGGTTGCAAATGATGCTGCAGTAGTGTTCCTCTATTTTTTGGAGCGCAATAAAATCTCTGAGGAGTTTAGTTTGTATGTCATGTTGTAAAATAAAACAATAGGGTCTCTTCACCTAAGCAACTTATTTTAAACTCTGAAACTTTTGAGTCTATTTTCCTTTTTGTTTATGTAAAAGGGAGAGTAGAATATTGCATTTGTCTTACTAGGATTATGCTGTGCAAAGCAGATGTTAAGCTCCTGTAACACACAAAGGGGGCTTTATGTTCTTTCACATCTGTCTCTGCATAAACAGCTCTGTTAACTCTTTAGGACTCCTGTACAGAACTCCTTGCTTCTATTAAGAGATTGCCTCAGGGAAGACTGATGGGGTCCCCATTTCAGGGGGAAAAAAACCTCGAGAACCCAACTGAAGTCAAATACTGCCCTCCTTGACTGTGTGAGCTGCCATCCCTGTCTGTAGAGTCCAAAGAGAAAGCTTGGGAAGGTCATGATGTTTTATTGCCTTGCAGCTTGTACAAATAGTGCAAAAGTAAGTTGAGAGCGTTTTCTTAAAGCCTGTGTTGTAAAACTGCTTGGCATTTCACCTCACAGGCAGTTCTTGAGAGGCTCTTTGTACTAGAGAGGGGTTTGAACTCTTGCGTCTCTGTGCCAAAATTCAGTAAGGAGACTTCTTCCTACCAAGTTGATACATGTATTTGCTTTTTTGTAGAAACTGGGAAGTATCACTTTGTTGGAAGAAACAGTGCAGTCTTCTCTATTATACTTTTCCTACTGAGATACTACCTCTAGTTTAAATTCAGAAGCTCTTTGCAACCTCTAATGAAGCTTTGCCCCTTTTTTTGATCCTGATTTCTCTTGGCAGTAGAATGTGAATGCTCGTGAACTACCAGTTACTGTGGGCTATGTTAAGTCACCTTTTTATGAATTTTATCCTCAATCTGGTAATTAAATTATCTGTACTGTGGATTTGGTGGTCTAATGGCTTTAATAGGGTGAGAAAGGAGTTTGGTGGTGCTGAGGATTGGCCTTGAGCAGTTGGACAATCTCAGCACAGAATGAAGCATCACCATCTGCAAAACTTTGTCCTCAATACGCAGTACAGGCTTGAACGGTGACATTTGATCATGCTAATATCCATAGAAGGGCTTGACTACTGTTTTCAGTACGAATAGGCTCCCATCTTTTCTGGGTTCTGGGAAACTGGTCCTTAGCTACATAAAAATTTACACCAGTTCAATTAAATCCATTTAGTTTCTCTACAGTGAGCATTTGCAGTGACACTAGCATTTTTTTGTCTGGTGCATGTCACCTGCTCACAGCTGATGTGTGAGTAAAAAAGTCACTCTTGTAGTGGAATACGTATCCTAATGAATTTAAATTTACACTCAGCACTTCTTCATGTGCAGACAAAAGACAGGCTTCCACAAATGAAAGAGAATAGTTCAGCTTATGTCATTTAATATTATGTAGCCCACCCCAGTGGAACAATTGATCAGTCCTTCATAGCAGAAATGTTGCCCCGGGCTTTGCCCTCTTGCTGTGTCATGGGGGACTGGCCTCTCCTGCAGCACCTCCGGGCCCCACGGTGGTGGGTTGTCCGTTCTGTTTGGGTTCTTGAAAGGCCTGCGCTGGAAGGGAGCCCGGCTTTGCTGCAGGCAGCGCCTGCTCATCTGGGAAGGAGCTCAGAGCTGTCAGGTAGCATTACTTGGCAGCTAGATGGGATGTGCTATTGGTTTAATTTATGATTTATCCAGGAGTAATCTACTTGCATAATAGTTCAGTGCTGTACCTGATTGCTGAGACTGCCTGGGGCCTGGTGGGGGATAAGATTGTTTGTCTTCAGTTGGTGATGGATTGCTATTTAATGGGATGTGATTATATACTGGTAAGAAGCTGAAGGAAAATTTGCTGTCAGGATGGTGCGGCATTTATGTCTCCTTTTTGTATCAAAGCAATCCTGGAAATTATTGTAGATCTTAAGGTCAGTAGAAGTGTTTCTACAGATTTTTGATTATGTTGAAAATAGATCTTGGTCTGCATTTACATTTTGAAGACCAGAAGTACAGAAGGTGGAATGAACTACTGCTACTCAAAATGAACAACATGTGAATAGTCAAAGGCAATGCAAGAAGGAAATCCAGATTTTAAAACTAGTTCTTTTATGTATTGTAGAGTTTGTTGTTTTTTAAATGTCAAATTACAAATCATCTTTAATTGCTGAGAAATCTATGGCAGAAAATAACCTGATATTTTGCTGCATAAAACGTCATCAGCATTCTTGTACACTGCAAAATCTCTGGTGTCCTCACGGGCTTGTTTCTGTGTGGCACACAATGAAATTCCACTTGTCTGAATCATTTGAGTAAGATTTATCAGAGAAGTTTTATCCTTCTCAGTTTTAAGTCCACTTACAGTGACCAAATGTTTAAACAGAGGCAAGCTGAATGAATGTGCTCTTTGATAAAAGATAACAAAGCCCGTAAGTGAGAAGCTTTGCTGCTCTTTGGGCAAGCACAGTTGATTTAACTTGGTACATGTTTATGCGCCAAACTAACTGTACTTATTATACTTGAGTCATGCTGAACAAATAAAACTACATCTCAGGACCCTGGCATGGGTTTTCTTTACACGATCTCAGGAGTGGCTTGCTTAACCTTTTAATTGGCAAGAAGAAAACTCACTCTGTGGCCTGAGCCGCAATCATCTCTGAATAATGTAAACAGGGATGACCTGAACTTGATCTTTTAGACAAGGGACTCACTTTTCTTGGTAGCTGCATTATACAGACAAGCTAATGCATTGGGGTCAGCAAGGGGCTTTTGTACATCCGAGCACAATAAAGCTGGAAAGTGTTTCCTGCTGTTCAGCTAATTAATGCAGGGTACCACGCTCCAGGAGCCGGCAGCGGTTTTGCTGCCTGTCACTGCTATTGTACTGCCTGGAGAAGGGTGCAAAGCAAAGCCTGTGGTAAAGAAATGAATTCTCTGTCTTGCTCCACCTAGAAAAAACCTAGGGGGGGAAATCAAATAGCAATTCATTCACTGAGAAGGGAAAAGTTGTGGCACAGGAATGGTCGAAGCATATTTCTCAGTTGTAAGTAAATCGATAATACCCTGCATGTGACGTGATGCTGCCAGACCAGAATGCTCTCTGTGTGTCCTTAATTTGCCCTCCCTCCTGACACTGGAGGGCACATCAGAAAGGAAAAGATTGACAGCTTTTTCCCAATGGAACTTATCCTTAAATGATGTTTTGTGATGTACTGTAGAATAAAGAATTGTGAGCTTTTAAAAGCGCATATAACTTTGTCACGTTTTTTATATTTTGTGATGAAAATCTCCTTCGAAGCAGTGAGTTCCTTTTCAGTAGGTAATGTAGCAGAATGCACAAAGGCATTTAGAGCCTGATTTTGTATTCTGGTCAGGTACAGGCAAATTGTAAAGAGAAAATTGAAGGTGTCATAGTAAGCAGCATTTATTGCATACTTGAGCAGTAAAGGACCTAAATCATCCTAATTCTTGCTAGAATCTAGCTGGGTACGTGCTGCCTGTGGCAGCCTGCTTTCTCAGCAAGTTTTTAAGTGGATTATTAACTAAGTGGAAGGCTGTTTGCAGCATCTTAAGTTTTTCAGACATGTGATTGTGCAGGGGGGGAGGGTAGGAAAAAAGGATGACTGCTTTCAGACAAAAGCTTCTCCTAGATGAATGTCTTGCAAAGGATATCTTGTAGTTTTGTTCCAGATTCAAAATAAATAAAACAAATGGTATATGGGGTTTATGCCCAGATGATAACTGTTCTGTTTTCATTTGTTTTCCAGAACTGCCTAATAAAACGTGATGAGAATGGATTCTCAGCAATAGTGGGAGACTTTGGTTTAGCAGAGAAAATTCCTGATCACAGGTAAGTGAATTGAACAAAATACAGCAGGAGTTGCAGTGCAGTTGCAGGTCAGATCCCTGACGTCATTGTTGCATGCTGATACAAAGTTTGCAAACAATATCCTCCATCTTCAGTCTAGAACTGCAGGCTTGAGGACCAGAATCTTCTAGCCTTAATTACTGTTCATTTTGATCGATTTAGTCATCGTATTTATTCTTCAGAAATGCTCCAGCGAGCAGATTTACTCAAGCCTTTTGGTAGCTCTTTTAAGCAAGTACGTGGGAATTTTGGTTAGGAAAAAAAATAAACAAAAAAGTACACACAAAAATACTGTCCAGCATTCTACATTGGGATGACTTTGTAATAAATGTTCTGTGTTGATTAAAAAAAAATCATTAGCTTCTTTCCATTTTCATAAACAATACTCAGTAGCATTCCAGTATTAGTTTCCTTAACTTCTGGGTTAGTTGTTAAGATCCATGTTTATAACAAAAGAGATGTTAAAATTACAGTCTAACAGTATCTCGCTTTTTTGCTCTCCCTAGGATGAAATTAAAATTTTGATTCATCTGTAGAAAGCACAGGTGACTGTCACAAGCTATTGTCACAACTGGAAATAGTCCTTTTGTCATGTCTCCGTTAGGGAGATCAAGGACAAAGATTTCATTGTTCTGGCTGCATATTGACTTGTGTATTTCAGAGCATTCTGACTGTGAAATATGCTGCTAGATTTTCTCCAGGGCGTGCTTCTACGTAAAATGAATAAAAGCCTTCCAGCTCTTTTGAGTGCAAAGAAAACAATAAAAGTTGATGTCAGCTATGCACTGTTTTTAAACTGTGTCTTAAAAGCAGATCTTGAGAGGTCTGAAGGCTTGTTTTAATGTTGATGAAGTATTGATCTAAAAGCGGAATAAAGTGAGCGTCTTAATTGCCAAACTTGTGATAAGTACAGCCAGTGTGTGTCCTCTGCACTGCACTGGAATCTCTGCCCTTTGAGGTGCTGAAAGCTTCGGCTTTATTCGTACAAACGCGTCACAAAATCAGGAAGACGCTGCAGGTGCCTTAAGCTGTTCTTTACGCTCAATTTTGAGATGCCTTGAAAACTGAGAGTACAGTAAGAGTTAAGGTAGCTTGATACTAAACCAAACAACATAATAAAATTGTTAGATTAGCAACCATTTTGGTTTGATCTAGTCTTAACTCCATTTTCCAATGAGATTTTGTTGTTTCTAGTTTGCTGGCTAGTGAGCCGTGCTATTCTGAGGACTTCTGAGACCTTTTTTCAATAGATGTTCCTTCAAGGTCAGCAGGGCGGCAAGCTGGAGGCCATATGGAAATATTGCACCTTTTTCAAAGCGGCTCTGTTCTGGTCAAGCTTGATTTTTAATTTTTTTTAAATTCTTTTTTTCATACACTTTGCAGGCAGGCTCTGCCTCTTACTGATACACATGTAGGGATACCTGCATGTCTTGCCTCATGAATGGAGAGCTTGACATCTCTGATGTCAAGTTGATGATCAGTTGATGATGATCAGTTCTTGACAGAACTGATGTCCACAAACCTTTCTATGTATAGATGAAGGAGCCAACTCTGTCAGTTTGGAAACCAAAACTATTGAACAGCTGTGACCTTAAAATATTTAAAAAACAAAAAAAAAGAAAAAGGAGAAAAAACAGTGGCCAGGCACTTAGAAACTGGAAATAAAATATGAGCAATTGATTTAAGCTTTCTTTTTCTTTCACCTTCTCCTCCTGCTATTGAATGTTTCTGTGACTCCAGGAAGCCAGTGTAAAATACAGTATGTTATGGAATCCACCTGTATCGACCTTCCTTTGGTGAAAGTTTCTGCAGATACGTGGAGTTATGGAAAGTTAGTAGCAATGCCCAGGCACTCAATGAATGGTTCTTCTCTCTCCCCTCACCCCCCTCCCTTGTTTCCCCCACCTATCCCATATCTACTTAGTGAGAAGTTACCAGTGGTGGGTTCACCCTTCTGGATGGCACCAGAAGTTCTCAGAGATGAACCTTACAACGAAAAGGTAGGTACATGATATAAATGGACTTTAATTGTCCAATGTTTCTCTTTGATAGCTGTATACAAGATTTAGGATTTCCATAATATTAAAATTATTGTTATTTTCATTTCTGTATTCAGTAGGTCATTCAGACTTAAGGGCGAGTGTGCACCGAATAGCAAATATTTTTAGGTCATGGTGTGGATTCTTACATGAGGTAGAATTACCTTTAACATAATTCACTGTTATACTATTTCTGTTCTAAACCAGCCCACATGCAGAAATAAGGTAATGGCTTGTTGACCTAATACAGCTTAATGTAACCAAGTCTCATGGGAAATGTGGTGAGGTTGCTTCCCTGACCATATTTTAGTGAAACCGGGGTAGAAGTAAAAGTTCTGTATGTAAACTTGTACCATTATTTTAACTAAAAAAAAAATGAAATAAAATCAGTGTTTATCAAGGTAAGATACCTGGATAAAAATGCTCTCTAAAGGTATTTTTAAGTTTTCCTATTTGTGGCACTGGGAAGTGTTTCTTTTAGAGGAAGATCAGATCACACTGGATTTTAGAAATAGGTTTTTTTCCATCAAGCTCTTCTTTACACAGGATTTTCTGTTCTATGTGTAACATAGTCTAGTTCAGCCCTGCAAGCCCAGCTTTTATGTGATAAAGCCCATATCCTGTACCTTTCTATAGTTAGTAATCTGTTTAATTGGTGGTACTTTTAAATTGCAAAAAAGCAGTAGCTACCTCAGTAGTGAATATAATAATTATCATTTAAGAATTCAAATTGACCTAAATTAATAATAAAATACCCAAATCTGTGGTGCCACATTCTTCACTAACGCTAGAGCTTGGAAGACTAAAGGGGAAGCAGATCTCGATCCTCATCAGCATGAAAGGTGACATATAAGCCTGCCTGATATGTAAGGGATGAGGGATGCTGGCTTCTGCTCTGTAGATTTGTGTTCCATGTCTTCCTAAATTTTATTACATAATATAGTCAGGTGGGTGGAAATCTAAGGGACAACTGTGCAGCTCAAGGGGTAGTCAAGTAAGTGATGACCAAGCGTCATGGAAATGTCAGTGGAAATTGATGCTGATGTGCAGTGTTACTGGTTAATCTCAAGCTTTGGGAAAGATACCTTTTTCTGCAGAGGGTACTGAACTGTGAGAACAGAAAAATGTATTTTTTTTTTAAAAACAGCATTAATGTTCTGGGTAAGTTGTGATCATGTGTATTTTAATAACCACAGTGGTAGATAGGCATGTCATGTTTTGGCTATGTTTTTTTAATTACTCTCATCTGTAAAACATCAAATGCAACTTTGCCATTCCTTATGCAAGGAAGGATTTTTTAAAATTTTCTTTTTACGCTGCTGAATTAAGAGTGGCTTGGTGTGTGGGGTTTTTTCGTTGAAAGAGTTGTGGAGTTATCATTGCTGTTTGTGCAACAGGACTGCTTTACTGTGAGTGTGTGTTTCTTTGCATGGTAAATATTAGCTATAATGTAGTAGTTTAGTGTTGTAAGGCTGTGCTGTTGGTTTATTTGGTTCATGATAACCATTTGGGGTAAGGAGAAACTCAGTAGCAGATAAGAGCACCAAATATTCATAGCTGAACCATGTGACTATTTATTTTTTTCTTTCTCAGGCGGATGTGTTCTCCTACGGTATAATTCTGTGTGAGATCATAGCAAGAATACAGGCAGATCCAGACTATCTCCCTCGCACAGAGGTAAGTGGTTACGTTTATAACCTTGGTGGGAGGTTGTAAGCATGCCATGATAATGGCTGGCCTTTAGAATTTCTGGCACTGCTGCCAAAGATACGATGAATAGGTGTTACATTAAAAATAGCTTGTAAAAGGCTTTTGTTCTTGTGTGCTGTTATTGTAAGAAGCTTTGTTGAAGACACTTTCACAGAGACTTTGTCCAGCTGCAGTCCTCCTGGGAAATCCTTTCTGTCCCTAACTGGCAGAACACCGAGACCATTGCAGTGACCTTCCTTTTGTGGAGTGATAGCTCATGTCAGATCCAAAACTGAGAACTTCTGGCACGCTGCATCTGCTAAACAGCCCCTCCTTGTGAAAGGGGCAGGAGCTACGTTAGCAGCAGCTAAAATAAGCTCACATGTAATTTTGAATAGACTGTGCTAAGCGCTGTGGATCTGAACTAGAATTGCCTAATCAAGTGAGATACTTCTTACTTTCTTCAGTTGCCTTTTGGTTGAGTCCCATCTGCAAGGGCAGCTTTTGTGCCTCTGGTCTTCCGAACTGTCTGTCCTACTCCGATTCTGAAAATGCAAAATTGTTTACGTCTTGAATTGCGGTACATAAGAAATCCTTTTTGTTTCTCTGCCCTTCAGATTTTACAGAAGTGCATTTAAGGAACAGGGTAATCTGTATCACTAGTCTACCATCTTCTGAAAAATTAACCATTTTAATTGATAAGTTTTCATCATAGCAAAGTCTCTGGTTTTATAGCAGGCTGTTCATTTACTCTGTGCAAGTCACTGTGGTGAAACAGTGTCATACAAGATATTGCTTCCAGATCCACCTGGGCAGCATTTCAAGTGCAATGGATTACAGTCGAGTCCAGGAAGAAGGATGGGCTTTGAAGTCAGCTCATTCTCTTACAGGTGTCTTGTACCATTCCCATTGGAAATGCTGCAGTTTGGAGTGTGCGTGAAGTTTTCTCAAAACCCTCTGTATGTGGCTGCTGAGAGGTGGTGTTCGTGGTTATTCCTGATAACTCCATATAGGCACCCACTGAAAAGAAGATGCTTTGGGCCAGATAGCAGACCTCATTTGTATCTCTGTGCTGTGCTTTTGTTTGTACAGAATTTTGGATTAGATTATGATGCCTTCCAGCACATGGTGGGAGACTGCCCCCCTGACTTCCTCCAGCTGGCCTTCAACTGCTGTAATGTGAGTATCCTACCTGAGGGGGAGAGGCCTGAACTGGAGTTCTCTAAATCCCTCTGGCTGTTGAAGATAGAGCTTAAAGCATTTACGGAAGAAACTTGAAGAGGTTACTTGTGAAAGCAGCATACGTTCTGATAACACAGAAAGCCCCTTGCAGTTTTTATAACCTTCCTCTTGCAAATAGGTCTGTCTTGTTTTTGTGTAGTTCTGTGTTCTGTCCTGCCAAACAAACAGGTCTGGCACACTGAACAGCTGCTTGCAGGCTGCTCAGGCTGATCATAACCAGTTGCGTGCTACTGACACTGGCTGCCCCTTGGGCTGGCAAAATCGAGCTGTAACTGTGTACAGACCTACTGAGCTGTGAAGAAGGAATTCTGAATTGTTCTCACAAACAGAGGGGACAAACAAATCGAGAGGAGGCACTAGACTACTCTAAAGTTTCTATATGCTGCCTTTTAGAAAGTGCTATAAACTTCCAAATCCCTAGCCTGCATTCCAAAAAACCAAACTTGGACCCAAATGATTGAATATCAGTAAGGCTGTAGGCAATGTGCTGTATAGAGTAAATTTTCTGCCAATTATTCAAGTAAAATTGTGATAGTGCTGGATACCTTCATGGCTCCTCAGTGAGAACATTCCAAGGAAGTAGGTCTCTTGTGTGGTTCATCCCGTAACAGAGGTTGCTAGTACTTCTGTATAGTAAACTGGTTAACATGAGAACTCGAGCTTCTATTAGATTCAGCTGAAGCTGGAAACGTCCAATTTGCACAACTTAAGTTGAGCATTCCAAAAAACCAAACTTGGACCCAAATGATTGAATATCAGTAAGGCTGTAGGCAATGTGCTGTATAGAGTAAATTTTCTGCCAATTATTCAAGTAAAATTGTGATAGTGCTGGATACCTTCATGGCTCCTCAGTGAGAACATTCCAAGGAAGTAGATCTCTGTTGATCCCGTTAACAGAGGTCACTAGTACTTTTGTATAGTAAACTGGTTTACATGAGAACTTGAGGTGAAGCTGGGAATGTCCAATTTGCATGTTAAGTTGAGGCAACTTGAAAAAATTTTATTGTACAAAACTTTGCCCAGGACTCCACAACCAGGCCACGCTGGAGCCAATACTGGCACTGTGTCCAAGCGAGTGTTTGTAAGAAAAGGCTCATCTCTGCATGTTCTTGATGCTTATTTTTCTCCCGAGCTCTCTACTTTGTGTTAGTACATAAGCACATGCTCAAGGGGAGAGCAGTATAAAGGTGAGGATGTGTGCAGGTGGGGGTGACTGCCGCTCTTAACACAAGCTAGCGTAATTTAATTCTAAAAATATTTGTGGAACTTATTCTAGACAAGCTACTTCACTCCTCTGATTTTACATAAGCAGAGTGGAGTCATGGGGACACTGGTACATCTGACTCATGAAATATTTTGTCTGTGTAAGCACTAAAGGGTTTGGCTAGAGGTGGGAGTTCACTTTGGAAATCTCAACTCCCACCTGCAGACTCCAGAAGTTGTACTGCATCCAAACACCTGGTGCATGATTCAAAGCAATTCTTCAGCGCAGGTGGAATTCACAGTAGAACTACTAATGGAGAAAGGGGAAGTGACTGATCTTATATTCTCATGTAAGAATTTGGTGCGTTCAGAGAAGAAGGATTTCTCCCACTGATTATTGCCAAATGCTGCCTCCTGTGTAATAAACAAACTTTCCTTTTCTGAATTGAAAGTGGAAATTACTGCCTTGTGATCAAGCCATTAATATGCTGATTTCAGCACAGGGCATGCTGTAATTCACTTACTGCTTACCTAGTAGAAGGAAAAAGGTGGTAAACAGATAAGGCTTTCTTATATCTCTCTGAGCACACTGTGCTTCAGTAATAGGTGATCTGTGTGATAATTTGCTCTTAGACATGTATGGGTTTTTAGCTTTTTTATTAGTTAATAGGTCAACAAACAGCATAAGCTGTATAGCTCAGCTCATTAGCTAAATGAATATGCAAAGCCCTGGAGTTTCCTACATCCTAAGAAAACCTAAGAAAAGCAGTAAAAATTCCCATGTATGAGTAGTGGATTACAATTTCTTTAATTTGGTATTATAAAGTGGGGGTTTTAGGTAAGTACATGCAAGAAAGTCTAAAACTTAAGGCTCTCCAACAACTAGAAGCCTACTTGTACAAATATTTATAAACGGAATCACGTACAATCATGCAGAAAGCTTATCAGCACAAGCTGAACTATGGGCACCTGCTGCCTTGAGGAAGAACCTTCTGTTCCATTTGAGCAGAATCTGGACTGCTCAGGGATGAAAGAAGTAAATGTTGCTCTGAGTCACTTTTCTATTGCTACTCTTGTTCTGGATCTTAACCTAGCACAAATTAAATTAGCCAGAACTCTTTTTACTTCCTGTAGCTTGCAAAAGCTCCCTTAGCTTCCCAAATTAGTAAGTTTGTCAGAATGTGTGCTTCGGTGTTGCCCCTGCCCTACTTTCAGTGAAATAAGGAAAGCAGAAAAGATCTTTTCCTATGCCAGGAAATTCTGGCTGCTGCATTAGAATAACTTTCTTGCTGCTCTTGAGCTCTTCAATTGTGAGTTGTTTGTTTGCTTTTTATTACTGTACATATGAATTTTTAACCCTTTACCCTGTGTCACTAGAAGGTGTTCTGGCATTGCTGTTCATACAAGTTCTCTTCAGAAAAACCCATCTTGTAGGACCTCTAAAGCAGTATCGGGGAGGTCTTTGGGCTTTGTTTGGTACAAAGCACCACCGTTCTCTTTGTACTAGAGGTGAGATCTGCCTGGGCTTGTCCACTCTGAAAAGCCTTTAGAGGGCTGCAAACAGGAATCACGTCAAGCAGAGTATTTTTTTAATAGTGTAATGAAGTTAACTTTCAGCTGCTGAATAAGACATTGCTACCTACAGTAGATAAATCTGTACACAGGGTCAATGTTCAAAATGATGAAATGTCTCTTAGTTTACTACTTAAATTAAGGTGCTTGCCCTCTAGCACAATTTTAGCGTTGAACTTTGTTTAGAGATTCGTTTCTACTAGGGTGAATAAATAAACCCATACTGAAAAATACAAACTGAATACATACTGATGGCTGGGGGGATATTTTAATTGGGCAAAGATGGATTTTTTTCAGCTGTGTTACTTTGGTTATATAATTTGAGTCTTGCTTCCTCCCAAGACGGATGAGTACACTGAGTAGTATGGCTAATTAATGGGTAGAAAGGTACAACATTTTAAATTTTAAAAACAGCAGTGCCATTTAGGTGGGTTTTAATTAATGGCACAAGGAGATGATGGAAGAATTACAAACTTTTAAAGAATGACATAGCCAAGTTGCTCTATTTAATCCTTATTGTTTCACATTTTGAAATAACGCTGGTATATAATCTCCATCCCATAACTGGAGTCCAGAAAGAAATCCTTGAACTATGAAAGCTGTTTAAAAGAAACAAACAAAACCCCCTTGCAAGCCCTGAATCTAACAGCTTCCCACCTTTTCAATTTCAAATGAATCCTCTTCGTAGAATGTTTACAACTTGATAATTTAATGTGAGAGGTATAACAGACATAAACTCAGACAGAATACTACTTTTTCCCTGCTTAGTTGTTTGTTTTGGTTTTTTTTTGCAATGACAGTGCACTTCTTAAAATGGGCTTGAATTACCTTGGTTCCGTCAGATTATCCTTCTGCCCACTGCCTAAGTAGAACAGCATGGATAAACCCACGTGAACTTACTTGATTTGTGTGCATTCACAGATGGATCCAAAGTTGCGTCCTTCATTTGCTGATATTGTCAAAACACTGGAGGAGATTTTAAACCGCCTGAGAAATGAGGACTCAGAGAGAGAAAGAAAGTTTTTGAACCTTGACAACAGTGAAAGAAAACCTAAAGGTAAGTTCATATTGTACATTACATTACTGAGGACTAATAGCAAGAGGATACAATGCTTCCCGTTTTGAAGACTGGGATTTTTGCTTCATCCCTGCCATACTGAGTGCATATACATAATTTCTTTAGTGTATGTTACATGTAACACCTAGAAGCCTCTTAATTTTCTTGAGGAGAAAAAGCAGAGAAGATGCAAGAGTGAGAGACTGGGGCAAAGACGAATCCCAGAGCTGCTCGAGAATGCTGGCTTTGAGGAGCTTTCTCTAAAGCTGTCTAGTGCCACCTGGTGTGAGGAGCAAACCGCAAGCATCTCTTGTGGGCTGGGGCATATGCTGTCTTAGTATCTTTTACGTTAGCAAACTTCTGGCACTTAGAGTACAGTAAAAATAGTTTCTTGTATTGTGTATATATAAATAGACAGTATATATACAGAGCTGTTTATCTGTACTGTACTTATAGACTGAAATAAGCTCTGTATTGCAAACCACAAGCGGTGCATGCATGTGGTAGTTCTCCCATACAAGGAAAGCATCTAGAAGAGGCATGAGTTTAAAAAGAAAAGTTTTTTGTTTGTTTGGGGTTTTGTTTTTCTTCTCTTTTTTTTTTTTATTTTTTTTTATTTTCCTGGCATTCTCCCTTTGGAGTACATGTCAGATTTGCAGCTTCCTGGAGAAGAACATGCTGTTCTTTGACTTACATAGTCTTTCCTAGGTGGAGTGACTACGGTCTAAACTGGGGCAGTATTTAAAATGAAAAGTGGAAATCTGTATGCGCTTATTCTGGATATGGTAACCAAAAGGAGATACCCCTTCTTTATAACCTTTTGTTATTGCTTTACCACAGCTCTTCAGAGGCACCTTGAGAGCAAATGGCACATGCATCTTCCATACACTCAAGGAGTTGGCATCTTTTCCTAAACAACTACAATTTTCCTGTCCTGTTCTAACGATACATCTTTTATTTATTTATATATATATATATGTATGTGTGTGCAAATAAATATACACACATGCATATGTACAACTTTTTGTCTCCTATTCATTAGGGTCAAATGCTTATATACCCCTAGTTTCTGTACTGGATAATGTACTGAATGAATCCTGGGATGGAATGATTTAAATTTTTTGTGATAACAGGAGGGGGCATATATTTTGGTCTTAGACTTTGTCCATCAGAGTGAAAAAGTCCCAGTTCCTTCAGCAACTATGTCTTGTACCCGTTCTCTTTTATGGTCAGTGTCATCCACAGATCTTGGGCAACCTCTGCTGGAAGCCAGGACGATAAATCTAGAAACACGCAAAATGTTATTCTCTGAGACCACCCTGTTCCACCTCTGCTCTGTCAGTGTGCTGGCAGCAAAGTGGTTTGAAGGGGCCCCTAAAATACAAGGTTTGGAAAGGCTTCCTCATTCCTACCAAATTCTGGTCCCCCTTGAGCCAGGAGCATACTTGAGAGGAGAGAACAAGAAATAAGTGGCAGTTAACTGAAAGCACTTCCCTAAATCCCTGTATCATGAAGCACTCCATTAAAATGTTACTTTGACTCTCTAACAAGCCTTGTTAAAGGCAGACTGGATTCTTAGCCCTCAGTCCTGTAAGTACCTAATCCTACAAGAGTTCCACATGGGTGCCCCTCTGTCTCTGGCCTGAAGTGTGAAAGTACTCATTAGTAGTACTGGGGCTACCAGGAAAGCAACCAGGTCTGTTCTCAGTCCTGAAACACAATGTTTTGAGAGCTGAAGGAATGCAGTCCCTCGTACAAAGGTGAATACTCCTCTTCAGCAAGGAAGTCATGAGCTTTTCTCTATTAGTATCCATAAATGAAAGCTAAAAAAAAGAAATGGATCAAGTCTTCCAGAAAATGACAGTTCCCTTTCCTGTGTTTTTTTCTGAAGACAACGTTGTCTTGTTGAATTAGCATCCTCCGTAATGTGGGTGGCAAATGTGATCATAAAATGATAAAGTAGTAGTTCCCAGTGTCTAGGGAGGTAAGATAGCATTAACTGAATTTGCAGTTCCTGAAGTCTTCAAGATGACTTTTAACTAGCCCGAGGCATGAGTAAAGAGAGAAGAGAGTATATTATAAATGTAGTTCTGACTGCCAGACATTTAGAAGGTCCTGTGAACAGAGCTGCCAGATCTCCATGTTTGAAACCACTTCTCCTCCACTGAGGAGAAGAAAATGGTGAACTTGTGCTTGTGCAGGAACTTGTAAGGAATGAGCAGACGTGTGCTTATGGTAGATACTTTAGAACACCAGAAATGAAGCTTTTCCTATAGTTGTCATGAAGGTTCTGTGAGTGAGCAGAGACGCAGGTATGTATCTCCTTTAAGCTAAGAGTGTTTCTCTTCCTCTACTCAGGATCAATTGAAAAAGGACCAGGAGTAAAACGTTTGAGTTCCCTGGATGATAAGATCCCACCCAAGTCACCCCGGCCCCGTCGGAACATCTGGCTGTCACGCAGCCAGTCAGATATCTTCTCCCGCAAACCTTCCAGGAAGATAAATGTGCAGGACCCCTACTATACACCAAACAAAGGGTTAGGCCGGAAAGTTAATCCCTTCAGCGCTCGGGAGGACCTCAAGGGGGGGAAGATCAAATTCTTTGACATGCCAAGCAAGTCTGTGATTTCCCTGGTGTTTGACTTGCATTCTCCAGAGGCAGGTGGAGGCCTGAAAGCCAGCCAGTCCCAGTTCCGGCAGGCGTATAGCACAGACTGGCAAGAATTTTCCTTCCCTGGGAGGAGATGCAGATCGCTTCCACTCTCTCCTGAATTGGCGCACAAGGAATATGGCCTCTTTGGGGGACTGTCTTCCACCGTCAGCAGGTGTGACCCAACCCAGCTAGGTGCAGAGGTTCGGCAAAAACTCCTGAGTAGCAGTAAATATGGTGTGTCAGAGATTCCCCCCTTTCAAGCCAAGCCTCACAGGCCAGAATTTCTTCCTGTACCAGGACAAGAAGAGGATATGGACTGTTCAGATGGGCCAGTGGCCCAGGAGGAAAATGGGTTTTGCCCGGTTGAGAGCACGTGTGGAGATCCAGCATGTAAGCAGCCATTAGTGCTGGCCCAGCCTGAGCTGCTATCTTACAAAAAACTCCCAGCTGAAAATTCGGTGAACTCTGAGGGACATGGCTCCTCACAGGTGTTTGCAGGTTGTCTCCCTTCTGAAGAGATGGAGGTGGAAGATGACCTTCTGAAAAATGCTCTGCTAGAGTCTGCAAAGCCTCTGTTCAGCGTTAGTCCTTCAAGCGAGCTGAAGAGAGAGGCCTGGCCCTTCAGCGAGCACGATGGGGACAGTCCTGCCCCGTTGTCTCACACCTCCTCCAACATCTCAGCAAGTGGCAGCATGCAGTCAACTTGTGATATATGAAAGGAGGGATCAAACTGAACATGTCCTTGAGGGAACAGTTGTTCCCAGTCGCTTAAACTCTGTTTTTCTATCGTGCTGGGCTTCACATTCGAAAGCGACTCAGCAGATGATAGAAACTGGCTGTCGAACAGATAGCTGCACACAGTGTCTGGAGAGACTTGATTATTTAATTTCAAACTGTGCTTATTCCCTTCCCTGATTCGCATTAGGAGGGGGAACTACTCCAGCCAGAATGGCCATGTGGGCCCCACAGTCCTTCCAAGAGGCAGCAGCCAGAGCAGGCACCTTGTGAACAGTTTAACTTGGATTCCAGCATGGAGCATTTCAAGGCCTTAAGCTCCACGTTGGGTACAAAGAGTGATCCTTAGGTTTTCCCTCTTCCTCTGACCATCTGCTCTAAACCACTGCAGATTTAGCATTAACGTTCTGCAGCAGTGCGTGCAAGTCGAAGCCTCTGTTTCAGAAACACACAGAAATCTTTCAGAGCTATGCTGAGCAGACAGGAATGCTCTCCGGTCCCAGAGCTGCTGTGAATGCTGTTGCAGCATTAAACAAGCTTTTGTTTCAGCAGCAAAACCAAAACCTCTCATGCTGGTCACAATCTGCAGGCTCAGTCACATGACAAGAACTTTGCGATTAACAAGAAGAATCTGTTCCCTGGTGTTTCGTTTTCCCTTGGGATTCGGTAATGATGCGTACATTAGCACAAGGAAGCAGGATTCGGTAAGCACCGCTTTCCTCCTTGCACAGCTCTTCATGTCAGCCTGAGTGTGGAGGAATATTTGCCCAGGGCTCAAGAGCCAGATTCCAGGCATTGTCATTTCCAGGCTTCTGGAGAAGCTGCCGATTGAAAGTACCAGTGGTACTGAGCCTTTTTTGAGGGGTGGGCTCTTATCTCTGAAGAGCTGAATGGACATCATCAAGTGTTTCTGCAGCATAGTTAGTAAATGCAATATCTACATCACGGTTGACTGTTCCCACTAAGCTAGAGGGGTCACATTCACTTCCCTCTCTCATATCATGGTTCCATCTCATCGATGTCACTGCAGTAGTGATGGCTCCTTATTTAAAACCAGACTGCATGATCAACTGGAAAAAATTAGCTTGTCCCAAATTAACTTTTTTTTCTGCTGCAGAAGTAAGCTGTTGTCCACACTGGCCTCTCCTGTCACTGAATGGGATGATCTTTTTATTTTTCTCTTCCCTGCATCAGCAGGTAAATGTGGAAGAAGCAGTGGCCTAAGCTTTAACGCTGCTTGCTGAAACCAGCATCAGAGATCCCGGCTCTGGGATGCGACATACAAGAAACCTTGTTCTGTGATGACATTTGTGCAACATCCTGCCCTTTTCCACTATCATTGTCCCAACAATACGGGATTTAAATGTTTTATTTTTTTAATCTCTATTATCATTCCTAACTTAGGTGTGCATTGCATGCCTGCTGAGCAGATGGTAATACGGTGGAGTTCAGAATTTCACCCAGGTAGTCTCTTCCTGCTCTCTTGTAAGGACTGAAAAAATGTAAGCTATCTTTTCTTATCTCAAAGAAAGCATGAAGGAGAAAGCCTTAGTTCTTTCTTGGCCGAGATGCTTGTCTTTCCAGAGGTGTAGGTAACAGAGTAGTTATAACTTCCTCTTGTGAAGTATGTGTTAACCTGAGGAGCAGTTACCGCTTTGCAGTGGCTGTGAAGAATTAAATGAGCAACCCAGTGACACTTCCTTAGCACAGTCCATGCTACGTTAGGCAGCTGTTAGCAGTTTGAAAGAAAAAATGCCTGTCCTTACCGAGACCACCCCTTTTGGCCCACGCGCCTCTGCCTCTTGAAGGTGCTGATCTGTAGAATAGTCTGTCTGGTGTATCCTGTCTGCAGGGCTGGTGTCTGCGAAATAGCTTGTATGGCTGGCACTGTGTGTGTGTAATTTCATTTGAGGACAGGGAAACAGTCAGCAGAACTCAATTGCCAGCTAGTTGCTGCCTGCCTGGTGCCTGCTTTTTCTTCTTTGCTTTTTTTTCTTTTTTTTTAAGCAAAAAAACCCCTTTTTATCTTTTGTGCAAATTGTAACCTTCTGGGATGGAAACCATCAGCACCAGCTTCTGTTGTCACGAGATGCATTTAGGTGTGTGACTTCAGACAAATGAGCAATAATAAGGAATAGTTTACTTGTGGATCACCAGGCTGAGAGGAAGCTGCCCAGCATCCTACAGCTGCTTGCAGCCTCGTTGGAGAGCATACGCACACCTCTGGCTGCCCTGTGGCTCGTGTTAGCCGGGGTGGTCAGCGCCGACACCTTATCAGGAAGCCTGTTGCCCTCTCCGACACTGACTTTGAAGCTTGTGCAGTCAGTCTTGGGGTACCTCTGTGGCACCTATCACAGTGACCTCATCTGTTTTCCTACACCACTGTCTCTTAAAATCTGCCCTGAATAGCTCTCTTACAACACAGCCTGGCTAAAATTTTATTTTCTTAAATGTCCACTCTAAGCACAGCCAGCTGATGTGCACAGGGCACGTCTGTCAGCTTTTCTTGCTCTTTGTACTGTGGTGGTGTCAGAAAGAGAAATGCCAAGGAATAGTCACTTGGGCCTTTCCTGGATTCTTGGTCCGCATGGGAAAGGAGGTGAGTGTGTGGAACTGGAGTAAAAGGCCATTTAAAAATAGCAAAGTGCTTGTGAAAACAGTGTTTCCAAGGCTCTCAAAGCAGTGGGCACTCACTATGCCTCATCCCTTTGGTTGCCTAAAGCTGAATCTAGGTTGCATCTAAGTAACTATTCCTAGGTTTTCCGCCTATCTGAGGGTGCTTTTCTACAGGGGGCCATTTTCTGACAGCTACTGATGAACAAGACTATGAACTTGTGGTCCGCAAACTCCTTCTTTTATAGTGATGTGACAAAGTTTTATTGCGATTGGATTTAATCATGATTTTTGACTTTCTTAAGGGAGCAGTTTCTCGCTCTTTTAAAACACCTTCTACACATTGCTAGGTTCCCTGAAGAGATCAAAGATGGTTTTAATTCACTTTAAACCTTTCAACGTTGAATTCATTTAAATGTCTGTTATAAGCTATTTTTGTTGTGGTTGCAGGTTGATAAAATGCAACTAAGAGGATGCATGTGAATTGCTGCCCCTCAAAAGCAGTGCAGACCAGGGGCTATAGTAGACTTACACATGTTGGAGAGGCATTGATGTATTATGTGTAACAGAACATTGGTATTTTTTGCCAGTACAACTAAAGACACTTGAATAATTCCTGTTTGCACTTAATGCTATTGTTTATATTGCATGTCACTACATTTCTATGCAAAACGAATAACCTTTGTTTTGGGGAGGAGGGGCAGCCAGATATTTGATTAAGTATAAAGATCTTTGCGAGATGATCTATTTTCGTATTTATGAAGGAGTTTTACGTCTTAATATTTTGCAGTCTGTAAATAGCTCAACTTGTAATTAAAGGCTTAGGAAGGAGTTTGTAGCCTGTGTATAATAGTAAGTTAACACTGCCAGAAAAAAAAATCTTTGAAAAACAACTTTTCTAATATTGTGGATATTTATGAACATGTAAAGAAAGCACGTCTTGTTTTTATGTTGATTGACCTTCTGACTTTTTTTGAACTATAGAAATGGTGTATGTTTTATTGGAACTGCAATAAGAAGTAACCAAAGATGAATCCAGTTAAATATTTTCGTAATTTTTTTCTTGGTCAGGTTTTGTAAACTTTCCCAACTTGCTTTCAAAATAAAAATAAAATCGAGGCCTGAGTCTTGTCATTAAGAGGACTACTCTAGGCTAAAAAAGCTGGCTCAAATGCTTACTTGAGTTACAGATGACATTAATACCTGGCTTGTTGTCTTCACTATTACTTGGTGCTGAATTATAAACAGGGAGAACTGTCATCCTTATTCAGTGTTACTTCTTTCCTGCATCTTACTGAAGTGTTACACCATTAAATCCTTGACCCTCAAGGACTTTTCTGCTTTGCCATACAGCACTCTGAAGAGTAGCAGTAGCTTGTGACCTACAAGATGGCTTTTGATAGCCCTCAGCCTGCAGAGCTTGCCCTCGTGGCTGCTCAGCTCTAACCCTGCAGCATAGCCTCAGCCCCACAGGAAGGAGTGCAGGGTAAGAGGACCACATGCACCTGCCCTGACTTACAAGTCTGAAGGCTGGAGCCGAGCAGTTGCCTTGCTCTGCATGCTGCTCCCCTGCACTAGAACCACCTGGCCCCTTTGGGAGCAGCCTTCTCCTTCCTCTCCCTCCAGCAGGAGAAAAGGTCTTGTCTGTGTACGCTGTAACCAAGATAAGGTAAAGTACAGCTGTGAAGTGGGATAGCTCTCATAGCTGCATGTTCTAAACCAACCATGACTGGTGTCCCTTGTTTTGATTTTTTTAGAAAGACAACACTTTTTTTCCATCCTAACTTCCATAGAAAGACAGGAAATAATGAGTGTTATGGGGAGTTACCCTACTAGCAGTGACTAAAACCACCTGACTCAGCATTCATAAAAATGTTTGCTTTGCCTGAAGAGCCAGCTGGCCTGGCAGAAGCATCACATCTTCCTCCAGTGACTGTTTCTAGCATTTCCTATCAAGCTGGTTGTATGGGTCAACAGCTTGGAGCTTTCAGATGTGTTTTTGTAGGCAGACTTTGGCCTTTAGCACATGTTCTTTTTGAAAAGATCCCTCCCCCCCTAAACCACTGGGTTAAGTGGCACTATGGAGTAAGGCTGTAGGTGCAGTAAGGATAAAGGCAAGATGTGGGAGAAGGCTGGGCCTCTTACATGCTAAGAAGTGGGAAGCTCTGGCCTCTGTCTCCGTTATTAAACAAGTACCCTCTTCAGAAGTGAAGCCCATACTAAAGCAGCTAGCATACAGGCTTCCCTGAAAGGAAACCCTAGGTTTTGTTGTTGGTGTGTTTTTTTTTTTTAAACCCACTTTGACACTAGAGCACTAAATTGAAACTTGCAGCCCTGGTGCAGTGGGAGAGATGCACTTTTCCTGCCTCTTCTCCAGCCTCACTGTTACCTTCACAGCCCCAAATACTACTAAGGAACAACAGGGGGGACCCCAACTGAGAGCAATTTAATTGGTCAGAAGTTGAAAGAGAACAAAGAAACTTGCTCCCCTTCTGGTCAGTTCGTGATGGAATAAAGAACTTCAAAATTTGAGTGGATGAAAAGTCCTGGAGTCCTCTAGCTCTACCCACTGGCCCAGGCCAACTTCATCTTCTGGCTGTGAGCTTTGGAAGATTTAGAAAACAAGCTCTTCACTATTTGCAGTGGCACCGATTTCCCGCTGAGATACAGTTTATTATGGCAGTCTGGCAACCAGGGCCCTGCACCAGAGTCCACGTCTTTTCCTTTCTTGAGCATCCAGACATAAGCCATGATGTAGCCAGTCATGAATGCGTCAAAGCCAGCTCGGTGTGTGCCCCCCTGTGAAGGCGGACTGTGGCTTTCCTTTTCCTTTTCTGCAGCACGTGCTGCTTCAGTCTGGGGGATGTCGAGGTGATTCACTGAGCCCACCCCATCGGGAACCTCTGACTTCTCCTCCACTTGGTCACTGTCAGAGGCATTTCCCTTGGCAGAAGGGCTCACAGCAGCTGCTACCTGGACACTGATTCCTTTGTTGCTCCCCAGATCATCTTCCCCTTGTGCGCTGGTCTCTGAGCTGACCTCTGGTTCCATGCCTGTGTTCTCCAGTGGCCTAGCCTCACGGCTGGGTGTGATCTCTGCCAGCTCCATGGCAGCTGCAGGCTCATAGCAGCTCTGCTTTCGTGGCGGTCCCTCCTCCCCGTTCTGAGCTAGCTCCATTTCTTTCCCTGAGTTTTCCTCTCTGAACGCCTTTGCAGGCTCTTCTGCGTTCTTACGCTGCTTCCATTTGTGTTTCCGTTTCTTTCGCTTCTCCTCCCAAAGTCTGTCATCCTCATCAATAATGAGGTCAATGTTGTGAGACTGTGGACACTTCACCCCTTTTGGACAGAAGCCATAGGCCTAGGGAGAGAGAAAGAAGTCTGTAGCCACCAGCCTCCTGGTTAGAGCAGCCTGTCACTATAACATTGAGCAAAGCTCATTATTTCTCCCTTCTGAGGGTTTATGAGGCTGTACTGAGAACACTGTGTCCAGTTACAGCCCTGTAACACACCAGAAAGGCACTGACAAAGTGCAGCAAGCGCAGCGAGAACTGTCAAGGTGCAGCGGTTTGTTCTGCCTGGAGAAAACAAGGCCAAGGGAATGGAGATATCGAGTGTGCAGGTACCTAAAGCAGCAGCTATAGAGAACATGGAGCTAAACTCTTCTGCAGGGAACGTAAGGGAAGGTGACATGGCAAGTCAGAACAAACACTTCCACTAGATCCATAGGAAAACAGTTTTCACAGTCAGTGGTCAAGCACTGGAACAGGTAGCTGGAGAAGTTTTGTAGTCCCTGTCCTTAGACAATCATTTTCAAAATTCACCAAACAAGGCTCTGAGCAACACAGCTGGTAGCTGCCTGAGAAACTTCCAGACCTATGTTGTTCTGTGACATGCAACACCTGGAAAAGATCCTTTTCTCCCTGAAGCATCTGAAACTCATTATGATCAGATCAGACAAGCTCTTCACTTACTGCTGTAGCAGCTCCAGGACACGAGATGCTGTGGATCACACTGTGCTGCCTGGCTAGAAGCTGTAGACAGTATTACTTTTTTTTTTTTTTAATAACTAATCAAGAGTTGGCACACCTTGCTCAGAGAACAAACCGAACTACTTTAGAACTAGTTTACACATACCATCCCACTATTGAGGGTCATATAATCTCTTTCTGACTCTTCAATGTTGCCTGTGAAATTCACCACCTCTGAACAGAGCATGCCCTTTCCATCATGAAGCCACCTGAAGCCTGAAAGTGTTCCCTGTACTGTGAAGCAAGCAAGGGAAAGCTTCCAGGTGCTTTTCTGCCACCTCCTCTTCTGGCCACATACGGCTCTTTCAACAGAGCCAGGAAGGAAGCAGGGATTCATGTTACTTACCGAAAATTTCTCACAGATGGGCACCTTGTTTCCCCCTCCCATGTTGAGTCTTTCTTCTTCCAGAGAGCAGTGGCGATAGTCAATGTAACGGCACATGTTTGCAGCGTAGTTGCAGAACTCAACAGTGAGGTGCTGGCCGCTGGACTCCTTCAGCTTGCCATTCTCTCGCTTGCTGGAACAAACAAGAGCACACAGTTACTGCAGTAGACTCACTAAAGGTACCACAGCCTGGAGCTGGGGTAAACGTGCTGCTTTCCACCAAATCTCAACTCTGTTAGGTTCTTGCTCTTGAGCTCTAGCCCCAGCTCGAAAACTTGCTGGAAAGAAACACAGTCCCAGGAGAATAACTGTATCAAGTAGTTGCTTCTGTGCTGATTTAAAGGTTGCTGATACACAGGCAGGGACAACAGTGTCTCAGAGCTGTGAGAGAAGGAAACACGTAGCCTGATTTTAAACATTAAGGGCACTAAGATGTGTTAGTCTTTGTAATGTTAACGAATAAATTAAAAATGCCCCCAAATGAGGTATCATCCAGCAGCTACTGCCCAAATAGGTCAAACCTGGGCAATGCAAACAACATGGAAATGTTTTTCATCTCGTGAGAAAAGAACTGTTTTGTACCAAGAGCTGGCTAAAAGGTCCAAAACCTTTGAAAGCTCCACATAACTAGAATTGTGGGTTAAAACATTTAAGAGGTCAGTTTAAAAAAGTATTTTTATCTTGTCAAAACAAAGCATTCTCATGTTTGAGAGCAGCCATCTTGAATGTTTTTGGACCTGTCAAAGTGGCATTTCCTGATATAAAACAGTCGCTAAAAATACCGTTTCTCCTTTACACAGAGCATGACTTCCGTTTAATGGAGAATCAAGGGGCTCTGTCACTGCCAGGGGCTTGTTTAGATTGTGTGAGGAGCACAGGCTGAGGGGCTACACTGACACATGAAGCCAACAGACGTGTCCTGGAAGAAGAGCACAATCTTGGCTTGGAAGGAACGTGATGGGAGTCACACCTGGCCACACATGAGTGTCACATGCAGGATAAGTGACAGACCTGGTCAGCATCAGGAGGTGAAGGAAGCACCCACCCTTTAACTGCACCATCACTCCCAAAACTGAGCTGTAACTAGCAAACCCCCCAGGCACAGCCCTATTTCACTCTCTAGCTGAGTTTTACGGGTCTCTCTTCTGCATGTGTTCCTGCTGTGGCTCTGTGGCACTGCAACAAATCATTTTCCAGTCAGAGTAGGTCACTCTGTGGTCAGAACTGCTGCCAGGAGAAGGCAGAAATCCTCTTTCAGCAGCTGCTCACAAAACCAAGACAGGGCATACTACAAAATGCACCCTCATGCACTCAGAACCCATCCCAGAAAAGGGAAAAGCACCTTTTTTCACTTTTTGGGATAATACAAAGACCCAACCCCCTCGCCTACAAAAAAAACCCAAACAAAACACTGATGTTTACTTTGCGTTTCCTCCCATAAACTTTAACTATCAGAGTCCTGCTCACCACTTCTTGTAAGCATACTCCAGGTAGGATGCTACAAAACGAGTCTCAAACTCCGAAGCGTATTGCTGGAAACATTTCTGAGAGGTCGGCAGTGAAAGTGCCGAGGCTGTCTGGGAGGTGAGCGTAGAAGCACTGGTACAGGAAGACCAGATCAATCAGGCCATTATGGAGAACAAGAGGCTTCTTCGCTCGTATAAGCTCCAGAAAAAAAGTCCGAACGCTCTGGCTCTGGTTCTCGTTGCCCTGCAAGAAGAAGGATTAGTCAACGAGCCTTAGCACCTTGAGTTGCCATCGCTCCAGGGCCTCCCGTAGCAGAATACTGCCTACAGCTACGAGCTGCTCTGACCACAGGCACAAATATTCAGAAAAGCAACTGCAACAAGTGACAGGCTGGGTATAAAATAGCCAGGTGGTGAAATAGCTGGGCAAGGAAGACACTGGGACTGGGGAAGCCAGCAACCTCCCAGAAGCTGGAGCAGTGTGATCTGAGGTGTTCGAAGGAGAGTTGTTCCATACCTTGTCGTTGCCCTTGTGGTAAGGAATCCCCTGGGAGTACTGCTTGTTGAAGTCAAAGCCGTGCTGCACCAGGAACTGCACCGACTGGGGTTCCACGACATAGTCCTCCATGCAGAGGAGTGTCAGGTTGTAGATCTGGCAGAGATACGTGTTCTCTGACTGCAGGGGTGGGGTGACACAGGGGTACCTGTCACT